>NC_089798.1:14810388-14875388 GCF_040412425.1 Macrobrachium rosenbergii
ACCTTGTAGAAGAGATGGCTTCAGCACTGGTAATGGCGGTGGAGGAAGGGCTAAGGGCTTCACTGGTAAGAATAATAAAGGTCCCTACAAGGCTGGACCGTGTGGTAGGGCATGGCTATCTGAATGAGGCGGGAATGGAAGGGGAGATGTGTCTTGCTCGCTTCCAGCAATGTCTCTCTCGCTTGTTCCTTTGGTGAGGTCCTTATATGACTTCGGTCAGGGGTCAGGCGGTTACCCACAGGTAGATGGGGTTGGTGTCATTTCCCTATGCGCGGGCATCATTTATGACTCAAGGTCCAGGTATTCATTCTCTTAATCCGCATCGCCAGCTCTATTCTGGCCCCGGCCAGGCTTAGTCTCTTCACAACCTTGTGTCTGAAAACAAAGTTTCCCACAGCGTCACATGTTCAAGAAGAGGAAGTTGAAAGGGATATACAGAATGCGATTAACAGATTAAGGGAGGGGCCAATATACCTTTCGCCCTTCTTTGTCAGGCATTGCCAAAATGCGTTGTTGTATTTTCCAGCTTAAATTAAGCATTTGATGGCTGGGATGCTTTGGAAGATATATAACAATATATATATATATATATATATATATATATATATATATATATATATATATATATATATATATATATATATATATATATATATATATATATATATATATATATATATATATATATTATATCTTCAAAGCATCCAATTAAATTAGAATTGCCTAGTGTTCACATTAGGCAAGCATTTTGCACAATGTTTACAATAGGCAAATTGCTTGAATAATGTTCACTTTAAGCAAGATTTTCAGATTAGGCAATGGTATTTTGCCTGATGTAAACAGACTGAAGAACCACGGTTGCTGAAGTGTTAATTCAAAGAGTGTTGTTCGAAGCTTTGGGTTTCTATCATTAAGAGTCGGTGTGGACAGGGTAAGCGAGGCAGAAGCAGAGGCACAGGCACAGACAGAAGCAGCAGTTCCAGCTTTCCAAAAGATCAGTGCTTTGGCTGATCAAGGGCAATCTAATGCAGCAGCAGCACGGAGACAAGACGAGGCAAACACCTGCTTGGGCCATTGTCCATTGGTTGGTGTGCAGAGTCCCGGATGTGGATCGTGGTCCAACAGATCCCAGATATACGTTTGTGGTCGTCCTTAAGGAAGAAGATGGGCTATATACTGGATGTTGCCGGGAGGGAATTCTAGGACCAAAATTTACAGCTGCTGACCTAAGTGCAATCGAACAGCTCCCGATAAAAGCAGATGAGGTTCCTGAAGTCTGCCTATCAATTAGAACAGCAACAGCAAGGGCCACTGGTGGACAAGGATACACTACGTGTCAATGTACATGTCAATGTATATCAGAACGATGCAGCTGCGTAAGAAAAAGACTTAAATGCAACTCGAGCTGTCACCCTGGCAGAGCATGCAAACATTAAATTTGTGACTGGACTCGACTCGAACTTTTATTGATCTTTTATTGATTTTGTTTGTTTATTGTAATAAACTGTAATTCCTAAAACTGTCTCTAAATCGACCTTAATATGTAATATATGTTGACATAATCTTTAACAATGTGCACAATGTGAACATCAGGCAATGTTTAAGCAGTCTTACTCACATCAGGCAAAATTGAGCTGCATAATGTGAACATCAGGCATTTTTTTGCCTAATGTCGACACTTTGTAAACATTGTGCAAATTGCTTACCTAATGTGAACATTAGGCAATTTTCTGCCTAATGTTCACATTAGGCAATTATCCATTATTAAGCGTAACATATATATATATATATATATATATATATATATATATATATATATATATATATATATGTTGTGTGCGTATGTGCGTATTTATATTCATTTGTGCATGCATGACGTCAAGTTTTGCTGAAGATGAGTACGGAGACTGGTCTTTCAGTACTCCCTGGAGTACTCGTAAAGGAGTAATCAGACAAAAAATACCTCGATGACGACCCTTCATTCCAATTAAAGATTTCAGGTGGGCCACGGACATTTAACTAGATTATAATACAAAATAAATTAACTATATAAAAAATAAGAGAATGAAATAAAAACAAAAGAAATAAAAATCTGAAATTTCAGTGTAAAGACAAAACTGTGATTCATGTTGTTGACTCATTGCGTGCCTTCATTGCTAAGATCCAGAACTGGGTTAGGAAAATTAATGCCGGTAATTTTGCAATGTTTGAGAATTTTTGTGAAGTTGTTGAAGGTGAAAGAGAACTAGATCCTTGTCTCTAAAATGAAATTATCACCCACCTTCAAAATTTGGGTCGAGAATTTTCCAGATACTTCCCTGATCTTGAATCCATAGATCTGTCATTTATTGCAGATCCATTTAATATCGAGCCAGATTCTGTGCCAGACCCTGACCAAGATGAACACTTGGAAATGAAATTTGATTCTGGTGTAAAGTGTTTGCAAAAAGAGCTCACTGTACAGGAATTCTGGGCTCAAGTAAGTGCATCATACCCTAGAATTGGTAAGCGTGCACTAAAAACACTTCTACCTTTCTCCTCCACTTACTTCTGTGAATCAGGCTTCTCTACCTTACTTCAAATCAAAACGAAAGCAAGAAACCGCTTGGATGTGGAGGATGACATGCGATGTGCCTTGTCCACAGTTCTCCCCCGATTTGAAAAGCTTGTAGACATGAAACAATACATCCATCTCATTAGCTCCCTTAACTGAGTTAATGGTCACCATGAGCAGTAGAGAAGTTGCGTCTTTTGTTTATCTTTTGGCCATGTTTCAAGCCGTAAGGTTCAGTACATGAATTTTATTTACAATAATCAAAGTTCAGTCATTCATTTCTGGATTATTAAATTTAACTTTCATGAAAATTTCTTAGATACATTTACCATATAATACATTTATGAAAATTCTGTTTGAACATGTTAAGAAAATGTAATAAAGTTCCTTAAGTACCTGGTATCGTATGCTTTATTATGAACATAATTTATATGCTAAATCTGAAGGGCAGTAGGCCATGAATATTTGGAAATGCCTAAAGTGGGCCGTGGACTTAAAAAGTTTGAAGACCACTGGCTTAAGAAAAGCAAGCAACTGTGGATGTCGTAGGCGCACGAACGAATCAGCTGTCACTCTCCCCGACCCTTCTCCTGTCGAAAGACCTTCTCGGCAGAATTTATATACTCTCACTACTCTAATCTAATCTAAAACACTTCAAAATGATGAAATTCTTGTCCTAACTGTCACAATTGATCACGTTAACTTGATTCATTTACACCGATTGATAAGTTTGCTAAGAAGAGTATAGAAACAATAAAGTGAAAAATGAAAAATATAAATCTTTATTAAGAATAACCTGTTATTTCTGAAACCAAATCATATGAATTCATTCAAACGGAAGTTTTCCAGGGACTACGAGCATATGAGCAAACACTGACAATGAAGGCCCTTCACAAGTACAGTGAGAAATTGGTCAATTAGCTAGATTACCTTAAGGGGTAGACTTAGGTCATTAACTCCGCACAAAGGAATATTCTAAATACGTTATTCCCAAGAAGCGAATTTGTTGACCCACATCCACCCATGTTCAAGCGATCCTCACGGAAGGTTACAAAGGCCATCAGAAGTCACAAGATTCACCTGGGTGATTCATGCGACTTACATCAACTCATTTTTCTTTAAAGTGCCTGATGTAGATTAGATAGAATATAGAATTTAGGCCAAAGGCCAAGCACGGGGACCTATGAGGTCATTCAGCGCTGAAACGGAAATTGACAGTAAAAGGGTTTAAAAGGCGTAACAGGAGGAAAGCCTCGCGGTTTTGCTATGACTCAATTGTTAGGAGAGGGTGGAAAGTAAGATGGAAGAAGAAGAATACGAACGCAGTTACAATAAAAAGACTGAAAGGGGTGCAGCTTGGGGCCGAAGGGACGCTGCAAAGTCAAGAACCCTAAGTAGTGCTTACAGAGCACCGCGTGAAGTGCACTGACGGCACTATCCCCCCTACGGGAAGTACCTGATGCAGATAAGATTTAAAAATGGTGAATAACATCCGGGCGAATCTACATTCCTGAATTACAATCCACCCTTTGTTCGGGACGGTTATCGGATTCAGTCTCAACGACGCTCTTACGCAAACTCAGCCAGACTTTAAGACCCTTTCGCAACAAAGGTCCCGCTCCTCCCCGGCCAGGCTCTGATTATCTGGCTCTCGCCTCCTGCTCATGATGCCCCTCATTCATAAATGGCGGTTTGAGATAGCCTATGAAGACTGCTGCAATGGACCAAGAAATATCAACGTACAGTTTACCATAAGATTGATGCACAGGCTTTTCAAAAGAAAAGAACCGATATCTGTCCAGTCGGGCTTTATAACAAAAATGAACATCCAGTTACAAGGAAATTGGGCACGCACACACACGTGCGAGCACACACTCACATATATACGTATATATATAATACACACACACACACACACACATATATATATATATATATACATATATATATATATATATATATATATATATATATATATATATATATATATATATATATATATATATATATATATATGTGTATGTGTGTGTGTATAATAAATATATATATATATATATATATATATATATATATATATATATATATATATATATATATATATATATATATATATATATATATCAGCTATATAAGAACAGGTTCCTGTTTAAGATCACGCCCACTCCAGTTTGTAAGGAATTTATCTAGTTATCAAGTAAATGTCAAGGAGACATCCAAGCCAGTAGCCTGCAGGATTTCAGGAGAACTTTTATTGCCAAAGGAATACTGAGAAATAGGTCATACTAGTTATGAGAAAATGAATACGTAAGGATTTCTGTAGAAAGGTGTAATAAACTTAGACAAAAATGTAGAGAACAATTTCAAGGACAAGCTGTTATCAGTTTTTATTGGGCCCAAGCGTGAACTTGGGCAATTTAGCGGCCTGCTTAACATATGTAAGAAAAGTAGAAGCTTACACCAAGCTCCATATCGCCATCAAATTCCCAGAGAAGATTCAGAGAACGAATCAACTTTCATTTCACTGACTGAATCATTATAAACGTGGAAATAACAAAAGACTTAAATGTTGTATCCGTTTTTCAAAATATATATGTAGATGAAAGCCAACATACATTGTCAGGTAACATGGCACACCAAATCTGAGTGATCTTACTAGTTTGCCGGGAAAAGATGTTTAATTTGTTGCAGCATTCTTCCAGATGATAGAACTGTAACTAAAACCTTTCTTCATTGATGGACGGCACCAAAAATTACCCAAGCTTACATCCTAGTGGATAAATACAGTGACTGCTAAAAAGTGCAAACCGTCTCGCATTGCTCTAGCTGAGTCTAGCAGCTTCCATTAAGAGTGGACAGTAACAAAGCGGTTTACCAAAAGACGTTCTGATACAGAATTAGAATTAGAATATAAGATTTAGGCCAAAGGCCACGCACTGGGACCTATGAGGTCATTCAGCGCTCAAAATGAAATCGAGAGTAAAAAGGTTTGAAAGCTGTAATAGGATGAGAACCTGGCAGTTGCACTATGAAACCATTATTAGGAGAGGGTGGAAAGTAACAAGAAAGATAATACGAACGGAGGTACAGTAAGAGGAATCAAAGGGGTTGTAGCTAGGGGCCGAAGAGACGCTGCAAAGATCCTAAAGTAATGCCTACAGTGTACCGCGTGAGGTGCACTGATGGCACTTCCCCCTAAGGGACCCCTTGTTCTGATGCAGAAAATAAATCAATAAAAAAAAATGATCTGCTTCCTAACAGCCTAAACATTCCGTCATTTTAGTGGATGAATCAGATACTAAGGAAGACGGATTAAGATCATGCTAGAGATGTTTTTTCATAAGAGTTCTAAACTATATCCCCTTGTCCTTGCTTTCTTGGTCCTAACAATGATGTCTTATATTCTCGTTCAGTCCTTTACGTTCCAGGGTAATCATTCATGTCCATATTCACATGTCACTGCCAGTCAGTGCCTCCACTGTCATTCAGTTTTTCAGAAACTGAATTTTTCCTCAGTACAGTAATTTTCTAATATTGTGTACAGTGCTAATTTTCATTTATGTCAAGAGTATTAACATTTGTACTACCCCATTACTCTTAAAAGAGATTTCCAGCGGTAAATATGATTATTACAACAGGTCTGATAGCACTTCCGTCTTCTGTTACAGCCTACCTGTAGGAGATTCAGCGACTTTTGGAACGTTGGTTCGAATTAAGTGAGATCCATTTCGAATCAGTCACGTCTGATGACGACATAGAATGTAACACGATTGGGAAAGAATCGATAACTTACTGCTTTGCTGATATTTTATAAGACATTCAAGTAAAAGGATAGATGTGAATGTTATGCGCTCACAAAAATCACGGTAGATTCCAGCTCAATCTTCAGTGAAGGGCTTACGTGCTTGCAAAAACAATAACGGAAAAGAGCTGAATAGCATATCCCATCACACAACAACGAAAATGTTCCAAACTCACAGTTGCTTGTCAGGGTGCTTCAAGATGATGGACTCTTCTTCCTGATGCAGGTGGAAGCTTAAGAGAAAGTGAGAGATAGAGAGAGAGAGAGAGATTGTTAACGCGAAGCCAACGCTTCTTATAAAGTATCCCGGATAAGATAAACCTCTTGGACTGAAGAGCATATTAGTCAGATGCCTTTCTTATCAATGACCGTCATCTCTTGGGCAGGAGAGTGTGCTCTCAAGATATCGTCGTTGAAAACTTTTCATTAATTTTAATAACCAACTCAAATTTATCTTATAATACTATAATCCGCCATAAGACCCTCGTTGAATTCTTTTGTAGCTTCTTAAGCTCATGAAAAGAGATATCGCGAAAATCAGACTATAGTTGTAACAAGTGAGCTGCTTCTCTTATCGCGCCTTATCTTTCTACAAGCCATTGTTTTCTGTTTTTTTTTTTTTTTTTTTTTTTTTACGAGGAGAGATAAGCTGCCGATCACAAGACCCAACAAAAGACTGGATCGTGGGTGTGAGGAGCATATTTCACTACAGTAATGGATAAAAACTCATGATTTCACCCGACATTTTCAATATTTGGTTATCTATCTGAAATAGTGCCGATTCTTTGTACGAGGAGTCAAGAAAAAGTTGCAAGAAAAAGACAGTCAAGATAAAATGTCTGTAAAGAAAGAGAAAAAGACAACGTAATGATAAAGAGAGTAGAAGGAAATAACTAAGAAAATAGAAGTAGAAATTCGGATAACATACATATCAAGCTGATGATGGAGCGAAGTTGGTAATCGGGAGAACACAGCTGAAAAGAGATAGTAAAAAAAGAAATGGATAGTAGAAAACTGGAAATTAGGTAAAAAAAAATTAAGAAAATAATTAGGAGAAATCACTAGTGGATATTGAGAGACGCTGCGGAAAGGAAAATCAAAGTCATGGAATGAGACATGGTAGGGGAAAACTATTTTAAAAGACAGGCAACGAATGAGCAAAGTGGAAACAAACAGCAAGATAAAAATCGGAGGGTAGAGTGAGGAGAGCAGTAAGAAAAAAAAAAAAAAAAAAGTTAAGTATATCGTAGTTTGACCAGACCACTGAGCTGATTAACAGCTCTGAATTTCTATCACCAGAAATAAATTCCTCTTATTCTTCACTGGCCGGTCGGAGATTCGAACTCGCGGCCGGCAGAGTGTTAGCTGAGAACGGAACCCCACTCACCCAACGAAGAACAGCAGTAAGGAGAAAATAGCAGAGGCACGGAAGGCGAATTCAAACTTCAAACCAAAAGAGACAGACTGGCAAATGGAGACGCCGAGACATGTGGACTAATGAATCGGGGTCAAAGAATAACTTACAAAGAACAGTAGACGACGAGATGCAAGAAGAGAATCATCAAATATTTGAAAGAACCAAAGATATAGTATAAACAAGTACTGTGCGATAAACAATAACGGAAGATTAAAATGTCAAAGAAATCCGGGAAAAGAAAATGGAACGGTGAAATGGAGAAGGGTAAGAACCGAAAGCTCTGATAAAGTATTCATAGTAGACAACGGGCATGAAGATGAATTAAGACTTCGGCAACCCAATTTTCCACGAATTCTCCAACGTCACCATTTTTACACGACTTGGTAGAAACGTTAAAGAAAACAATCCATTAAGACCCAAAATGACTGTACAGTATGTTCTGTTCTGTCTCGTATCACCTTTCGGAATTTCTTTGAACTTGCCAGCTGGGAACTACTCACGCACCCATTTTATCCATTCATTCCTACAGGAAAATTAAACCGAATCACTGAAATTACCTATTGAATCGATTAGAATATCTTAAAATTGAATTAACCGGTTTGGATTTACCACTGAGTCATTCAAACTTTTGAATTCATTAAATTGTGAATTTGTGATTGGAAGTTAATTTTTTTTTTTTTAAATTCTATGAACAGCCGTTTTCTATGGCAATGGGAAGCCCTTATAATCAGTTTTCTCAAATGTATGTACCGAGTATCTTTTTTTTCTTTTTTTTGACAAATTTCATTCCTAACATTATTCAGACTTTTATCATGATTTTGGTATGTAGATAATATTCTAGCTCATATAACTAAAGACGCAGATGTAAATGACTTCATGGAAAAAACTGAACGAACAAGTCAGGTCTATTGCTGTCAGACGTGAACATGTTCAGTGTAAATTTATTATTAATAGGAAAGGAAAAAACAATTCAACTTATGTACATTATTTTTCAGGACATCACAATAACAAAAATTTCTGTATCCTCCTTCAATTTTCTATGGCCATTACGTGTTGTCAGTCCTTAATGCCAGAATAACAAACTACAGAACATTAGAAAATCTATCAAAACGGTATTGAAAATATATTTCCTCTTATAATAACATTGTAAAAAACATTTCCCTCACCAGAGCAGCAACATTGCTTATAAAATCTTCTGTAAGGGCTGATTCATTTCGTTTGGACAAGACAAATAGAGTTAAATGCCAGAATACATCAACATGAAAATTGGTCCAATAGTATTATAAGTACAAGATGTAAAAATATTGTCCAGAAATCTTTTTGAATCTGCATCAGTACAATTACTGAAGGAAGATAATGTTAATTTAAGCGTAGGTCTGTACACTCTTGACTCCTTTGCTGCACAGTAATCCTGGTTAATGTACTTTGCCTCGCCTCATTTTAGGCAAGTGCATCATTTAATCCTAGACAGCTGTTCTTCACCTAAATCTTAAATATCATACAATTGTTATATACCCGTTTAATACTAGTTTCTGTTTGCAAAACCAAGTCTTTTTTATAACCAAGTAATCGATTGTAAGTAATTTGCTTAAAAATGCCATCGAGTGCAGGCGAAAGCTCTTGCACTCCATTGTTTCACTTTCCCCATGGCCATGTACTCTTTATATATATATATATATATATATATATATATATATATATATATATATATATATATATATATATATATATATAGAGAGAGAGAGAGAGAGAGAGAGAGAGAGAGAGAGAGAGAGAGAGAGAGAGAGAGAGAGAGTACATGGTCATGGGGAAAGTGTAACATTGGAGTGCAAGAGCTTTCTGCCTGCTCACTCAATGGCATTTTAAAAACTACTTACAGTCGATTGCTTGCTTACAATATACATACATACATACACACACACACACACACACACACACATATATATATATATATATATATATATATATATATATATATATATTGGAATGGAATGGAATATAGAATTTAGGCCAAAGGCCAAGCACTGGTACCTATGAGGTCACTGAGTGCTGAAAGGGAAATAGACAGTAAGATGGGTTGAAAGGTGTAACAGAGGAAAACCTCGCAGTTGCACTATGAAACAATTGTTAGAGAGGGTGGAAAATCAGATGGAAGAAAGAGAATATGAACAGAGGGACAGTAAAAGGAGTGAAAGTGGTTGCAGCTAGAGGCCGAAGGGGCGCTGCAAAGACCCTTAAGTAATGCCTACAGTGCTCCGGTGCTCCATGTGAGGTGCACTGACGGCACTACCCTATGGGGTATATACAACATATATATATATATATTATATATATATATATATATATATATATATATATATATATATATATATATATATATATATATATATATATATATTACATTAATTCCTGTCACAATTAATGTAATATGAAACCTTAAAACCTTAAGAATAAATGTTTAAAGCCTTGTGAATTCATAATAAATGAAGAAGCTGTGGGCAAATAATTCACCACTTTGAGTTCTCTCTCACCCATCCTTTGGGGTAAACTTTTACATTTCCCTTGACTGAGTGACTTGCCCGAGCCTTTAATTCCAGGTGCGGTCCTACGGAGATTAATCCTTGCCAGAGAGAAAGCAGGCTGGCGCCATGACACCTGGGCATGCCTGACCTCGCAAAGCAGCATGCCTGCCAAACACCACGTGTGCGGGCCCTCTATAGAAAATGGAATGCACATGAAGACACCGCAACTCCATTTCTGGCGCCTTTAGATGAGGAAACCCCCATCTCCTGAAGAATGTACCCGAATTAAGGTTCTCGAAGTCAGTCACGTACGCTATTATTTCCTCTCACTGTTTTATTTTCAAGTTGCTTGGCACCAAAAGTGCAACTCCCTCGATTCCCTTTAATTACGCTGTTGACTATTTAGGAGCCGTTGCATTCTCCTTTACAGATAGCAGTGCCTGCTGTGTAACTATCTCATCATCTTGTGTGTGCACAGTGGCCTAACCACTGTATCTTCACGTATGGTGCCCCTGAGAAGCGGGTCACCTTCGTATTCCTTCGTGAATCAGTTCATCTATTGTATATTCGATTGTTCGACAGTACTCTGTTTACCAGTCCATCATTATTCCCCATTCTTCTGATTTTCATGTTTAACGTAAATATAGTTAATTAAGTGGACTCTAAATGTTTACCAAATAACTCCCTCTTTGAAGGAAGCCTTCAGCCGAGATTTTTCTTATAAACTTTTATTCTGAACCCAGAGCTAAAGTCAGATGATACCTCCCATGGTAAGTTTCCGTTGATCTTAAGTTTAACTCGTCAGTGGCCTTATGTCAGCCAAGTTAACCCCTGGGCCAGATTAAAACCATATCAATATATATATATATATATATATATATATATATATATATATATATATATATATATATATATATATATATATATATATATATATATATATATATATATATATATATATAATATATATATATGTATGTGTATATGTGTGTGTATATATATATATATATATATATATATATATATATATATATATATATATATGAACTGTAGTCCTCACAGACGAAGAAATATGTGTGCACTCGATCCACCTGAAGGAAATGTGAATAGAAAAAATGAAGTTTAGTTGAGCCCGACGTCTCGGTTTCGTCCTCCACCGGACCTTGACGAGGACAGTTTACTAGGAAGAATTTTCAAAGTACAAAAGAAAAATTATGATAACTGAAAGAATTCAACAAACGACAATTAAAATTCATAAAACTAGTTTAAAGGGAAGTTCAACTATAAGACATGTCAAAGGACATACCACCAAACAACGGTCAACGTCTTTAAAAGATAGTGACGAAGGCAGTATTGTAATGTAAACAATACATAACCACAAAAGGAGGCACACACATGTAAACATTCAGATAGGAAGAGATATTTACAAATCGAAGGTTTCTTTGAGTGTACTGCTGGTTAAAAGTGTGAAAGACAACTGGATCTAATTTATATATATCCGGACTAGAATTAAAATTAATGTCTCAAGTATGGAAAATACACACAGATTCTATAATATTCCTTTCCGTAAAGTAAGAGCAACTGAAAACTTTCTTTGCTTTATTCCAGTTAACTGGAAAGTTACAGTTTTTTGTATGAGTAGCCTAGGTCAGTTTTAACTGTATTATATCTATGTTGAGCAATTATTTTTTTCAATTGCTTTGCCAGTGTGTCCAGTGTAAAACTTATTACAACCACAAGGTATCTCGTGTATAACACCTTCATCATATTTATTGCGAATGACTGAACGGCCAATTGTGAAAGGGAAGGAGAAGAAACGCCTAAACCTTGAAGCTTCGGTGGAAAACCATGTTATGAATGAATGAATGGAAAGGCATTGATATGTAGTTACAACTGATCTTAGATTTTAGTAGTCACTTTATAAAATGTTCTCCTAGCTAGGTGAAAACGCTGGTCAATTTCAAGTTCTTTGAAACTATTGTGTCAATCTCATCAAAATATATGGGGCTTCATACATTCAGGGCACGGAGAAACGTTGACCTCAGAGCAGACTGGTTATCAGAGAAGGGATGGGATGAATAAGCACTGATGGCGTAATTTTTATTTGTTTCTAAAAAGGAGTTTTCATGCCTTATTATAGTTACTTCAAAAGAGTAGATGCGATAGTTCTCTTCTTTTTTATGACTAGTGAGCATATTGTTGCGAAAAAATTCAGTGCATGGGATTTTTTCGCTTCAAACTCCCGCCGATTCTATAGGGCTCACACAATGGCGGGAACTTACTGGTCAAGGCACGTCATAAACACGACTCTTGTTGCATATTTTGCTGAAATGCACGTACCACCGCAGTGTGCAACGTCATGTTCCATCTTGTTGCTTGTTTGAATGAATTGTTGTGAGTTTGGGGTCCTTAAGCCCAAGTAACTAAAAGAACTGAGACTGCCTCGCGCTTGTCACTTCCTTGCCGCTCCAGGGATCTCGTTCTTGATGGACGTGAGTGTTTGGGCTTCTAAGGGTTTGTGTAACGTTAGTAACTGTGAGTGCTCCTGCGTGGTTGTAGTGAGAGTGATGGGTAAGAATAACTGCTCGGGCATTTGTGAACTGCGGTGGCGTTGCATTAGTTGTGATTAAGTTTCAGTGGTTTCTTTGAAGTTGAGGGCAACTGCGTAGCCCACGTGTTTCGTGTTGCAGGTGCGGAGATTGCAAGTCCGTTAGTGTGTCTTTTTTTGAGGGGGTTTTGTGTGTTTGTTATGTAAGGGTGATGACTGAGATGGTTTTACTTTTGTATATAAATTGAGAAAACCTAGGACGTGACTTGTTTATCCTTGCCTTGGGGCTAAGTCACTTTCGTAGATCGTGGGTTGACCATGCAGTCTATCGGCACAACGAAAATACAGTGACATCTGTCGAGGAAATTCCCGACACATATTATCAATATTATGATCCTTGTTTAAGATGGAAAAAATGTCATCTAGCCTACTTATCTCACCCAAAAAATCTAGCTAGGAAAAACATTAAGTGAATACTAAATCTGAGATTAGTTATAACTGCGTATCAATGCCTTTCCATCCGTTCATTCATGACATGGTTTTTCAACTTAAATTTCTGATTCTGTCCATACAGAGGGATATGAACTGCAACGCTCTTCTAGGATACTTTTTGTTACCGGGTAAGTTAAGTTTGCTACTTTTCGGGCTTTTTTTAAGCTTTTAATTGGTTTGAATTTTCAAAATATGCCTTTCACTGTCTAGTTTAATTCATTAGTAGATTATATTTTCCAGTAAACCGACTCCTTCATTGTATTCTGTTTTATCTTCCATAGTCTAGCCTATATAACAAAATGTTACTTTTTACTTCGAATATTTCTGATCCACTCTTTTTTTTCCGGCTTTCACTGCGAGGTGTGGGTAGCCTAAATGTAAAGGAACGGCCGCATGAAAATATCGGCTACTGATATCATTCCCTGAATGAAGATTATAGAAAAGGGTGTACATAATGCGGCACAGGTGAGATCATTTGGGAAATTTACTGAGATAATGGAAGTTTTACCGTCTTTTGTTTACATTTTGCTTTCATGCTCGGGGGTATTGATACTAAGTGTTATGGCATCTCTATTTTTAGTTTAAGGCCATAACTTGAATTGTTGTCGCTTACCTGCAAGGTAAATATGATGGTATTTTGTATATGAGGTGGAATCTCACACTCGTTGCAGACGTCCGAAGATGAAGGGCGATAATAAAGCGATATCTTCTATCTTGTAGTTATTTGCTCTACTACATTGAAGAAGGCGCTAAGAGTGTATACAAAATACAAAAGCGTATATAATGGAATCATAACAAACATATGAGCGTCGGAGCTCGATACACAATAAGGAATTATATTCTAAATACATGAGGTAGAACTTACAGGATCGAAGCGCGTGTGTCGGATTCGATACTAACACAATAGTAATTGATTATACTTATACATTTAAACATTATGCAATGCTGGTGCGCTAGCTCTGAACTGAACGCGTCTACTGACGGCGTTACATAAGACATCTTACATACGTAACACTAAGCACGGTGTCCAGCGGAAATTTCGCCATGTTTAGCACCAGACCCTCGAGGATAAACGTGAAAACATTAAAAAAGACGGTATAAATTCCTCAAATTAACTTGCCTTGACTGTATCATATACACCTATTTCTATGTTGTTTAGGAAAGGAATATAAAATTTAGGCCAAAGGCCAAGAGCTAGCACCTGCGGTCATTCAGCACTGAAAGGGAAACTGAGAGTAGAAAGGTTTGAAAAGTGTGACAGGAGGCAAACCTCGCAGTTACACTATGAAACAATTGTTATGAGAAGGTGGAAGGTAAGATAGAAGAAAGAGAATATGAACAGAGTTACAGTATAAGGGATAAAAGCGGTTGCAACCTGGGGCTGAAAGAACGCAGTAAAGAACTCCGTAATGCAAACGGTGCACCGCTTGAGGTGAACTGACGGCACTATTCCCATATGAGGTCTGTATTGTTTAATAAAAAAAATATTGATGAACGATATCTTCGTGCGGCCGTCTCCTTTACATTTACAGGATGTGTACATTATGTTAAGTAACTTCTGTACTTTCTGCTGTCACTAAGGCATCCTCAACAAAGAATAATGTTCCTATTTTAACTCATTCATTTGAACTTAGATTTCTCCCTGAAGACTCATTAAGTTTCACGTAAGAAATATTATAGAAAACGTAATAAATACGCTTCATAGAAAATAAGTATTTTCTGGTAAACTATTACACTATCGTATTCCAGTTATCTGGACATTCTTAAAGCAAAGTAAAACTTTTCTTTTGACTTTACAATTTATGACATATATATTTTGAAAGCATAAAATTGATGTGCTCTATTGAGTTCATTTTCATGTTGTATTGAAAAAATGGATCATCTGCTAAATTCTGATGTAAGAATTCCTTGTTTTGCCAAGTTATTGACTGCCAAGCGAATCCTGCAAGACTTTAATAGGCAATGCTAATAACTTTTTTTTAATATGTAAACGTACGTAAGGCAGTCAGAGTAAATAGGGTCGACCCATGCCACTAGAAACATCCATATATTTTATGTAGCGAATTGGTAAAACCCGAAAGTTTCCGACTCAGATAAAGACTAATGCTGCTGTGTGCCACTCACTCCCGCTCCTGAGCACGACAGCAATCGCTACAGCGTTGGGGCGTCTGGTCTGATCGACGACAGGATTGCCGCTAATCATTATTACCAAGAATGGTAACACACTCAAATATCTGAACTTACGGTAATGGCATACAATCATAGGCTATGGACAGCCTAACAGGTTCATGGTCTAGGTTATGGCACTAAAGCAACTGTGAAAGTCTAGGCTAAGTTACTACACAAGGCAGCCTAGCCTGGCAATATGCCCAACTTGCAACACTAACTACTATGATGGATCCATCGAATTAAATCGCCAAATCGTAAAATCATGACAATTTTATTACTTGAATCTTTATATTCCTAGTAATAATTGCACAGCAAAGCAAGGAGAACCAATCACCGAACATTGACTGGAAGCAATTAACCAAGAAGTTAACACTGATAAACTAATGTTCTATACTTGAAGTGAATTTAACAGCAAGCACATGTTGGGTAAGGCTGAATCAGTTACAGCAAATAGTTTGAAAATCAACTTCAGCAAAGAGGATTTTAAAATTGCCTCATTCAGCGATGCCTGTTGTTATAGAACGCAGGACAGCCAAATTGCGAGAGACAAACCAACAGTGCATTTACAGCATTAAACTTTTAAAACTGATAGAGGCAAAGTTCCTGTTTTTGCATGATTCTTTACAAAAGAATCGCCTGTTTCGTCGGCAAAGGACTCTCCGAAGGTACATAATACTTCCTCTGATGAACCAGAGGCAGAGGAAGTGCCTTACTGGACTAGCTAGACAGCAGGGGAATTGTCTTGCCCAGAAACAAGAGAATTCACCTTTGTCTAAAGCCCTGTCGGCAAGCCTAGACCATGGCAGGCTGACTGGAGCCCTGGGTTCCTCCTGCGGTCCCCATAGTGACTCGATGGCTGAGAGCGGTGTGCAGAACAGGCCAAAGTCTCTTCCTCGAGACCATTAGAAGGCCGAATCATCTGAAAGATCTCTAAAGTGCCTCTGCAACTTGGGGGTGTCCGAGTCCTTGGGTATCAGGTCCCTCCAGTTCCTGGTCCTCCTGAGTTACTCCCTCTGCAGGTGAGAGACACATGCCAGAGGCCCCCACGATCTTTTGATCACTTGGCATACAGCCTGTCCAGTCAGAGGACTGAACCAGGTACATAAACCTCTGTGGTGAAGCTGCAATGTGATCGAGAATGGTCCCATTCCTGAACCTCGAACCTGTCCAGGTCCTAGAAAACTCTGAGGAGATGGAAGGGACAGGTGAGGGATCGCCAGCACCCTTGTTCAGCCTATCAAAGATGAAGTCTTGCCAGATGAGCGAGGCTGTGGGTGGTCGCCAACCTGCAGTGACGACGTCCACATGGGTCAATGAAAGCGGTACCGCTCATGCAAATGTGGGCTGGGGCTGTCCCTTGAGTGTGCTACAGTCCTCCTAGAAGCTGGAGCTTCTACAGGAGGGGAAGTCTGAACAAGGGAGACCTCCTCTTTCTTGGTCTGGGTGACT
Organism: Macrobrachium rosenbergii; assembly: GCF_040412425.1. Classification (NCBI taxonomy): domain Eukaryota; kingdom Metazoa; phylum Arthropoda; class Malacostraca; order Decapoda; family Palaemonidae; genus Macrobrachium; species Macrobrachium rosenbergii. The sequence continues at coordinate 14,827,339 of NC_089798.1, forward strand.
GGCCCGGCAGGCCAGTTCATTATCCTGGGACCCCTGAGCCAGTCTTTTTGAAGGGTGGGATGGGGTCAGGGAGCACCTACCTGCTCTCTTCTCACCTTTTCTCACTGGGCTGTGCTGGCAAATGGGCCCAGGTCCGTAGACCGGGAACCCTTGCCATCCCGGGTAGGGGTACTACCAGGGCCAGTACTGGTACACCAGGGGTCTTGAGAACTCCAGGTAGCTATTGTCCCCTTATATTTGGCAACAGGTGCAGCGGTACTCATGGTACCCATAGCGAGAGACCCATCAGTCCTATCTGCAGCAGAGGATTGACTGCTGGAAGTTATACAAGACTTCCTACTCCACTTACTAGCTTTGGAAGTGTAAGGGGAGGAGGTAACAGCACTCAAAGAAAAAGACGAAAGCAAAGACGACTACTCCCTTCTCTTCTTTAACTTCTCTCTGATTGTAGCAGAGGTCAGTGCAGAAGACAGGAAGTGGAAGACGACCTCCCCCTAGGACAAGGCCGAAGGCAGTACCTGGGGACGCATCACCGATGAGACGACAGGTAACCAGCGAGGTGGGGCCAGTCCCAGAGCCAGTGGAGACACTGACCATCGAACTCATCACGGTCATGGTTGAAGCAGTCAAAGGAAGACCCTCCATTGCCTTGAAGTAATTGATGAGTACACTCGACTCACCTGAGATGCCAATGAAGGGCCACAGATCCCTGAGCCCCTCAGCCTCCACAACACCTAAAACGAAGGTCAGGATAGGTGAGAGCTCTTCCCTACACTCCGAGAAAGAGTGTCCTCCAGAGGACAACTCCCTTTCAGAGCAAAGAGAAGCTCCCAGGGAGGAATCCAGCTGGACATTGTCTCCCCATCAGTGGGAGTCAGAGAAGGGGAAACTATTCCCGAGGGGGTAGTAACAGCAGAAGGAAGTTTGATAGGTGGAAGGAAAGTACTGAAGAGGACTTTTGGTGTTACTGGTGGAGTATAGCAATCCGATGGCATTGGGGAGACAATCTCTCTCTTCTCCTCCCTGGCAACTTTACCCATTGTTCAGATGGCCAGACAAGGCACTATGAACATGGGATATTCTGAATTGCAATCATGAGGAGCAAAGGGTATAAGGCTCTACCTCTGCTGAGGAGAGGAACCTATTACAAGGCATGTTTTTTTCTCGGACAGTGCCTGAAAACCTGAGGTTTCCTCTCCAAGGCTGAAGGCTTAATTGATTGAGGAGTTTGCGGCATAATGATACAAACAACTCAAACTCATTAATTATATTCAAGAAAACAAGCAAAAAGCATACAAAGATAGCAAATGGCAAGGAAAGCAGAGAGTCCGCAAAGATGTCTTTGCATGATAGCGGCTGGAAGCAAAAATGGAGTGCATACTGACAGGTGGGCGGGGTTTCCCATATCCAGCTTGTGTTCTAAAGCTAAATCCCTATGTAAAGAATGAAGGTTTGTATATGTGTAAGAACAAACAGGGTCTAAATGCAACTAAATTTCTGGTACTTGCATTGACAGACTTAGGTGGCGGACTGTTAGTTGCTGCACTTTTGCCATTAACCTCTGACTTACCTTTAATATCAACGTGAGAAATAACAGTGGCTACCTTGGTACTCTGAAATTTATGATGGTCTACAGACTTCATTTTATGACGATGGTCTTGTTCTCTACAATATTCAAATAAATCCAAAGCATATTTAAGACCTTCAGATATCTGTGACCTGGTTAGATCAAAGGTATCATATTTTGGAATAGGCAGTCTATTACTTTCAGAGTACAGTTTCTCAGTTAAGATACTGGTAATAAAGGGCTCTGACTGATTAACATTTACATCATTATTCTGGATTCCTAACAACAACTTCTGATAGGAAAGCCAAAAATTCAAAATTCCTTCACAATTATGTTTGGGATTATGTAGAGAACTCAATTCCTTAAGTAGAGATCTAGACAGATGACTAGGAATATCATAGGTCTCTTCCAACATTTTCACAACACTTAAACGTTTCTTCAACTACTTTCTAGGCATTACCTGCTAAGCTACCTCTAAAGGTACTAAAATTTATAACATTTATTATGTCTGTCTGATGGACAAGACTGGAATATAAGTTCCAAAAGGCAAGCCTTTCCTGGTAAACACCATCAAAGATAGGGATTTTGATTACAGGAAGCTTTGGCATGGGTGATTGAAAGTTACCTGGAGTAGGCCTAGGTGGGGTAAAACTATCAATCTGATCTTAAATAGACTTCCTAATCTTACGCTTACTCTGACAGATAGCCGTATACTCTTGCATCTTTACAGAATGTAAAGATGCAAGAAAACGCGTTGAGCGGGGACTTTACAATACTCCCCCCCCCCACAAAGACAGAGGCAACGTCTGATTAAACCAGGTATCTGCTGGGGCGATGAAGGGGGCCTCGCTTGCTCGATGTCAACTGGAGAGGGTGGTCACCTTCCCCGGTGTCCTCTGCAGTGGTTTGTTGGGGTGCCTTTCTGTCTGGTTTCTGGGTTTTTCATGGACGCCCACGTCTCCTTCCTGCTACCAGGGTTGTCTGAGGGGCTGCGCATCCTGCGGGAGGTCTTGGGGTCCACCTCCGTTTGCCTTCCTCCAGGAATACGGGTTTGAGACGATCTATTGACACCCAGTCTTCCCGCCCATGGATGGATATTCGGAATGCCTTGTTGTTCCTTTCCAGTAAAAGGGAAGGTCCTCTGTAGGGTCTAGTCAAGGGTGGGTGTACGGCGTCGTCCCTGACGAAGACATGGGTGGTGGAGGACAGCCCGGGGCGCATGAAGGGGGATGACCTGTCGGTGAATGTCGTTTGGCAGGGGGCGAACTTTCCAACCCTGTCACGGAGCCTCTGCATCCCTATGTCGTCCCTGTCATCTGCGATGAGTTCCCCTGGGACCACCAGAGCCTCCCCGTAGGCTTTTTCCACTGAAGAGGGGTCGTCGTTGGGTCTTGGGGTGGGGTTCTCAACCTGAGGAGGACCCATCGCAGCTGGTACTTCCAGTTCTCGGAGGTGCAACGAGCCAAGAGGGACGCCTTCAGAAACCTGTGGAACCTTTCCACCATTCCGTTGGCTGTGGGGTTGTAGATGGTGGTGCTGTGGTGAGTGGTCCCCAGCAGGCGTGCCAGGGCGGTCCACAGCTCGGACAGGAAAGCAGGTCCCCTGCCTGTTGTTATGTCGTCAGGGACACCGAACCGGCTGATCCAGCTGGAGAGGAGGGCTTCCACGCACGCACTGGAGGTGTAGTCTTCCATGGGCGTAGCCTCAGGCCATCTGGCTCCTCCTGATGGGGGAAGAGGACCTACTACGTTGACGTGGATGTGCCCAAAGTGTCTCTTTGGCTGGGGGAATTTGCCCACTCCTGATTCAATGTGCCATCCCACTTTACTTGGCTGACACTGCATACACTGTCTTGCCCAGTCCATTGCGTCTTTCTGTATGTCATGCCAGACGAACTTCTCTGTCAGCAATCTGGCTGTTGTCCCTCCGGAGGTGTGGGATAGGCCGTGGATGATGTTGAAGACCAGCCGACATCTGGAGGCAGGTACCAGGGGGCGGCTGTACAGTAGGCTGGGGTCTCAGGGTCAGCAGCTTGTTTGCGGGCAAGGTCCTCGTAGTTGATCCCGAGCTGTACGGAATCGATCTCGATCCTCAAGAGGGTGTCAGCTACCGGGTTCTTCCTGCTGGGGAGGTATTTGATGGTGCAGGTGAACTCCACAATGGCGGCTGCGAGGTGTCACTGCTGCCTAGAGGACCATGCATCCCCCAGCTTCGTGAAGGCGCGGACCAGCGGCTGGTGCTCGGTCCAAATTGTGAAGGGCATCCCCTCCAAAAGGAACTTGAAGTGCCATACTGCCTGGTATGCTGCGAAGAGTTCTTGGTCGAAGGTGCTGTAGCAGGACTCGGCAGAGTTTAGCCTCCTACTGAAGAAGGCGATGGGCTGAGGGGTCCCTCTGATGACCTGCTCCAGGACTTCTCTGCAGGTGACATTGCTGGCGTCCGTCGTCAGCTGGAGGGGAGTGCTGGGGTCCTGGTGGGCCAAAGATGTTGCTTTGGCGAGGGCGGCCTTCATCAGGAGGAAAGCTTTCTGCTGGTCGGGGCCCCACACTAAGGTCTTTGGACGTCCCTTCAGGACCTCCGTCAGGGGGGCCATGGTGTGAGCAATCCCTGGGATGAATCTTCAGTAGCAGTTGACCATCCCGAGGAATTCTTGTACGGCCCTGATGGAGGAAGGGGTGGGGAACTTCTCGACGGCTTCGACCTTCGACGACACTGGGAGGACGCCTTCTGGGGATATCTCATGGCCCAGGAACTCCACCTTCTCGACGCCGAAGGTGCATTTGTCAAACCTGACGACAAGGCCACTTTCCTGAAGGCGCTGCAGGACCTTCTGGATGTGTCGTAGGTGTTCCTCCCGGGATCCGGAAAAGATTAGGATATCATCAACGTAGCAGATGCAGAAGTCCAGGTCCCCCAGGATGCTGTCCATCAATCTCTGGAAGGTCGTACCCGCATTCCTCAGGCCGAAGGTGGAGAGGGCAAAGACATAGGACCCAAAGGGCGTGACGATGGCGGTTTTGGGGATGTCCTCCGGCGCTACCAGTACCTGAAAATAAGACTTTAGTAGGTCCATTTTGGAGGATATCCTGGCACCATGGAAAGAGGCCGTCAGGTCCTGCATGTTCGGCAGGGGGTAGTGGTCCGGCTCTGTTGCCAGGTTCAGCCACCTGTAGTCGCCGCAGGGCCTCCAGGTGCCGTCAGCTTTCTGCACCATGTGAAGAGGGGAGGCCCACGGGCTGGGAGCCTTCTTGCATATGCCCATCCTTTCCATCTCTGCGAAGGCCTTTTTAGCCTCCTGAAGGCGCTGCGGGGGAAGCCATTGGAACTTCGCGTGCGTTGGGTACCCCTTCGTCTTGATATGGTGGTATATCCCGTGTTTGGCAGGAGTCCCGGGCATCTGGCGGAGCTCGGGTTTGAAGACATCCGAAGAGGTTTGATGCTGCTGAGAGAACCAGATGTGCTGCAAGTCTCGTGAAAGAAAAGTGAAAGGTTGATAGAAGTGGAGACATGTAAAGGAGGCAGAAAAAAACTTAGGCCAGGTAAGTGGATGAACTGAAGTGTTTTGAGATGGCTTGGTCATGTGAAAGAATGAAGGACAGTCTTTGTGAGAAGAGTGTAAATTTTTAATTGCTAGGAGTGAGGTATGAAAAAGAAAGAAAAGCTGAATAACTGATGTGAATGAGGTAATGGAAAGAAAGGGCCTTAAGTTCCAGGAAGCGGAACTGTGCCAGATAAAACTAAATGGTGCAGTGTTAGGGTGTTCGATGCACTGTTGAAGAACTGTCTGTGTAGGTGTAAGTACCGGCTAATATGCGAAAGTTTTAAGTACGTGAGGTTCATCCCCAATACAAACGTTGAAATATGAATGTGCTAGTGACCGTTATAATTCTTTGCCTAGGACCACCTCCTTTTAGGGGAAATAGTGTCATGTTAAACATTGCGTATATATATGCATATATATACAGATATATATTATATATATGTATATATATATATATATATATATATATATATATATATATATATATATATATACATATATATATTACATATATATATTGGCGTGTGTGTGTGCACATAAAGTATGTTACATCCTATGAGTTTCTAACAAGTCTGTAACGATAACCATTTTGTTTACTCACAGCATTACTTGTCAAATATGCATAAAGGTATACAGAAAATAAATGAAAATCGGAAGAAGAGATTATCTTTCTTTATTTCTTTAGTCATCTCAAAGGATTCTTATAAACATGTACATAAACTCTAAATATCTAATTAACTACCATCGTATTCAACGAAAGTGTTGAATATATACGGTGGTTGAAATGCAAATCAGTAAACATTAATAGCACGCTTTTGTCTCTCTCTCTCTCTCTCTCTCTCTCTCTCTCTCTCTCTCTCTCTCTCTCTCTCTCTCTCTGGCCTTTCGAAGGTGACAAGACTTGGAAATGACCTCAGGCGATCAATACTTGGCGATGGCAAAATGAAAAGGAAAAATCAAATATAATGAAGATTGAGGCTCATTTACCTGTGAAGGGAGAGAAGTGGTCTTTGGGGAGAAAATTTAATTTCATAGGCATTAATCGGCTTTTATTCAAACTTTAGTAGTAATAATAATAATAATAATAATAATAATAATAATAATAATAATAATAATAATAATAATAAACTTTCGTGGTGATGATAATAATAATAATAATAATAATAATAATAATAATAATAATAATAATAATAATAATAATAATAATTACAAAAAGCTTTCGTGGTGATCACTTGAACAGGAAACCTAAATACCGTCCCGTCATGATGGTCTCGCCTTGACGCCTATGAAGAAGAAGAGACAAAATAAATTGAGATAGAGATGGAACACTATGCATCTCTGTCAGAGGGACTGTCTCTCCTCACAGACATTAATTTATGTTGAAAAAGAAAAAAAAAACTTGGAATCAAGGAATTAGACGAAAAACATTTTCCTTTTAGTTTGGGCTTGGAAGTTCTAAGAGTTCTGAGGATGCGTGTTTGGAGTCATTCAATGTTGCAATGTTAATTGATTCGAGAATTTACTGTATTTAATTTAACATTTATAAAACATTTTTCAGAAACACGTCAGTCGACTTGATTGTCTTTTCAAGGTCTTTTCCCTTGAAGAACTCTGGGAGAGTCTTTATTCCTTTCAAATTTGTTTTCCGTGTTGAACACATGCTATCTAATGGATTTCAGTGAACAGCAAGAACATTTCTTCAGGCTAAGACGTTAAGACAGGCTGTGCACCTTGCTGCGTTTACTGATAAAAAAAAAAAACACATTTCTTTTCGAGTTTTTTTTTTTTTGGCTGATTCACTTTCCAGTGTTATAACAATAATGTGAAAAGTGTGAGAGGAATCTCTGTTGAAAAATTAGAGAAAAAAAGTGGCGAGAGGAAGACTTCGTGGGGTCAGGATCGATATTCATAAAGGCCGTATTGCCCTATCTCGCCCGGCATCTTTCTTCTACTTCTGTTTTCTGAAAGTCTTGGCCAAGAGGGCGAAGAATGCCAGAGTGCGGTAGACAACGATGAGGACCACGAGCATGATGACATTGCCCGTGATGCTTCCGTTCTCGTAGTGGAGGAAGGACAGGACAGCCTGGCCGTTGGGGAAACAAGTCTGGTTTGTGTTGCAGGCGATGGACTTCACTCCCTGCCACTGGTTCAGCAGCAACGCCTCGTTTCCGTAAGAGAACCACGACAGGTACTTGAACCACGTCAGGTACACGGGTGTGGAACTGAAATCAAATGAAATAGGTTATTCGTTTGTTACTCACCAATACGTAAAAGCACCAAAGATCTTAGTCGTCTTGGTAAAAACTACGGTGACCTTTGTCAATATGAACGGATTTCAGTGAATGTTATAATCATTTCTTTTTTATTTCTTTATAAATAATCAGTATCCTTTCTCTGATAATCATTCTGTCTCAAATACCAGCCACAATCAGTCTATATTGTTGGTATTATGATTATCATTATTATTATTATACTCACCCGCTGTTTAAGAAGAACCCACCGAACAGCATGAGCGGGATTATAAATGGGGCTGAGATGGCCAGGGCAACGCTGAGGTTTCTCGCCATGCACGAAATCATGTATCCTGCAAAAGACCGCCAAGCAAACATGGTCACATCAAACTAATAATCCAGTTTTTGGCTGAGAGAGTGCATTTCAATTGTGAGAGCAACCAATGAGAACCTGCAGAAAGACCATTTGACACCCACCAAAGGAGATGGCACAATTGGCGACGAGCACAACGATTCCAGCGCAGATGAAGAAATTGACGTAATCGTTCGTGAAGCCGACCATGTGGTAAGCGATGGCGACGAAGGCGAAGGGGTAGATGATGTGGAAGGGCAGCTCGGCCAGCATCTTCGACAGGAAGTACACGTCGGTGCGATACATGCCGTTGAAATGCTCCCTCATGAAAATGGGCAGCTGGGCGCAGAAGGTCTGCGGAGAGGGATTCACATTACAAATTCCTACTTGATTTTGCTGGACTGAACAACTTTCGTCATTCTGGGTGAAAAGCTGGACAACATTCAGATAATGAACTAACATCTAGCACCCAAATTACTGATATGAAGTTCCAATGAAACTTAAGCTATCATTTCAGACGTACAGGTTTATAACTCATCCCGAATTGCAGTACTTTTTATGGCATCAAGAGGACTTTTCTTTCACTTACGCTAACGACACCAAAGACGTTCTGGAAAGTCATGTTGGTCAGGAACAAGAATAAAGCTCCGTTAATGTTGGTTATGCCTTCTTGAGTCAGCGTTTGGCCCCAGTAGATCAAACCTATTAGCACAGCGATAGCCTGAAATAATGATGAGAAAATCTTAACACTACGTATTAAAATGGTAATGTAAAACGTTCTTCCAACAGATAATAAAGTCTATGTCGTGCACTGAACCTTTATATATACTCCAAGAGGACGATAATCTTGGATAAATCACCCATAACTTGCTTCACAAGAGCACCCTCCCAAACTCTCCCGTCCCCTCGCTCAGTATGCATGACCCAGGCCCAACAAGCGGTTTCCTGAATTAAATATTTCGAAGGCATAAAAAATGAAAGAAAAAATCATATGATAATTGAGGCTAGCATTATTACTCCTGATATTTAAAGTGAAGCGTACCCGTTAACATGATTGGTTTCAGCCCCTGCACAGTGCCTGAGAGCGCTCATACTCACCATCACTTGGACGAATCGGACTTTAATCAGCATAGGCTCCCTGATCACTTCCAGCCAAGACCTCCAAAGAACGTTGCGAAACTGAGTCCACCAGGAGGCCTTGTAGGGCGACTTCTTCACCTGCACGTCAGTCCTGCTGTCATAACCGTTAATTTCCTGAAAGGAGTCGTCGCTGTTATTAGCTTAGAAAGCGGAAAAAAAAAGAATGCTCGAGAGATCGGTGATAAGATCATTTAATACTACTTCAGTTTCAATTTCTAGTTAAGTCACATTTGAGTTACACTTGAACTTCTTGCTTGCTTCGAATGACAGAGAGAGAGAGAGAGAGAGAGAGAGAGAGAGTGAGAGAATTACCCAATGTCACATTTATCAGAGTCATCGACGAGAAAACTGTTTTAACAAATTGCTCAAGGCCATCGGGTCACTAAAGAAGACCATTTGTGGCAGATAATATTGCCAAAACTCTGAAGAAAAGACTTTAGAGTTTACAACAATGAGCAAAATCTTTATTATGACAGTTCACCTCTGCCTCTTTTGAATTCTCAGCCACGGCTCTCTCTATACTGGTCCCTTCCTCCGACTTGACGAATTCGTCGCAAATCATCGTGATGGCCTTCCTGCAGTTCTCTTCTTTTCCAGGTTGGACAGCCAGAGTCGATATGAAGAAGTCGGCAGGGTTGTAGTTTGGTGGGCAGGGCAGACCAATCCTGTTAAAAGAAAGTGAGTGAAGGCTTCTGAAACATGTTTGTGCTGAGAGTACATTATTAGGAAGTGAGGGTACATTATTAAGAAGTGCAATTAGCTATTAAATTCCGAGTTTCACTTAGGATTTGTTGATATCAGTTCAGTGTTCTCTAATTGTCTGTGATGTGATGACGACACCTTAAGAACAGCCTGCTTTTTCACTAATGATCTGTGTCACTAAAGCGCAACCTTAGTACCGATATGTAAGAGTCTTTTTGCTGTCACAAACTAGAAAGATTTCAAAATAACGTGATTTTGTTGATACTTCAGAGGTATTCTTATTAGGTCCTGAGAGAATCAATGAAATTCATTGCCACTATGCTCTTAATGTTTTCTGTAAATCAGGACTAATACTGTATCAGATTTGATATATTTTTCCTTCCTGGCATCAGAGGAAACGATCGTATCTTTAAGTATCAGTCGACTAAATTGCCTGTTAAAAAATGAGAAAAGAAAATACAAACGCATGACGCGTTTGTCTTCAAAATCGGATGCAAACTTTGGTCACTGAAAGGTTACAAATAGGAAATCTTTATGGCAAAGTGACGCTGAATTTCTGTTGCCAATAAAAAAAAAGAATCTTAGTAACGCAACAGATGTTGTCTACTGTATCCAAGCAGCTGAATACAGTCGATGACATGAATAAATATCCTGGAAATATGCCAACTGAACAAAAACCTAAGCGACATCTACGATTCAGTGTATTAAGAATTCATTCATTCTTTCTCCATATATATATATATATATATATATATATATATATATATATATATATATATATATATATATATATATATATATATATATATATATTATATATATATATATATAAACATGCATACAAACATGCATATACATATATGTATATATATCTATATATACAATATATATATATATATATATATATATATATATATATATATATACATACATACATACATACATACATACATACATACATACATACATACATACATACATATATATGTGTGTGTGTGTGTGTGTGTATATAATCTACTCTATATCGTTACATTAAAAGGTGGGAATTCATGATGAGCCTTGTTATACAGTAGCCTCTGCAACAATAATTTAAGTGGCGTGTAACACGGCAGACAACTGAACGTCCTCGGATTAAAGAATCTAGCATTTAAACTCCCTTGGTTCAGCTATCGTTGTGTCGCCTCAGTACTGGAATCCATTCCAAATTCCTGGTTAGAACAACAGACAGGCAGTGGGGCAACCTCCTTTCGAAAAGGCCCACGAACCCATTCCTGGGCAGCCGTTTGCTGCATTGCATCCCGAATATTGGCGTGCGTCGCGTCGCTGCTGCAGACGCTCAGACTGAGCAGCAATACGGATTTAGAATGGGGAATGCATTTCTCCATTATTTTGTAGTTACATGTTATTATTTTGTAGTTACATATTGCTTAACTGGTTTATCATATGATGATAAATGGTAGAGCTTCCGTTACTTTAATATCAGTGCATTCATGCTTGCATATCTTTTAAAAATAGATTGTATATTATCTGATGTCTTATTATTCCGTTGATATTAACTAGTGTTATGCATATATAATTTATTAAACTTTTAGTTATGTAACATTACAGATGTATGATATTCATGGAAACCATGAATATCATACATTCTTTTGCCATAAGTATTAACATCTATCCATATACAGTTGAATACCGATCAAGGTTGCTTTCGCAGTCTTACAGATGCTGGAACCTGAAAAATGTCAGTGCGTCGCGGCAGTGGTTTTAAAGAAGACCCATTTTGTAGTTTTCTTGACTATTCTTATCAAATTTTATGATGAAAATATCTACTGAATATTAAGAATTAATTTTACTGTTACAAATGCCGGCTGTCCAGTGTCCAAAAGTCCAGTACAGTCCTTAATAATCATACAGGATTTTAGTAATCATGCGTTCAACAAAAAGAACTCCAATGCGATTTTTGAATGCACTCTTTTAATCATATTTCTTCAATAATTATATCATCATTTGAAAATATGTGATAAAAAGTAATAAAAAATACTTACTACTACTTTCCAGACTTAAATATGAAAGTTGAATGAGATGAGTCAGCGCCAGTCGAGTCTCGTGCCCGCGAAAGTCCACCACAAAATATTATAGCAGCGTTTGTTTAAATACAGAATAAGGTAACAGACGAAGGGAATGTTTTTTTCTTCATACAATCCAATAAACATTTAGTTAGAAGGATTATCTCCAGGTTTCATCAATCTGGATTGTCTGTACTTCCTAAGTCATTACACATCTGAAATATCCATCTCTGAAGTACAGTGGCTACTGCAAATTTCATGAGACTGAAAGTCCGGTACTCTACGGTAATGTTTTTCCATTTTCAGTACATGGAAAACATCGTACTGTATTTTTCCCGAACTAACAAATACCAACAGCTCTATACTGCTAGCCTCGGGCAGTAGTGAAAGAGCAGTTTAACGTCAGTAGTCTTATTAAGGCAGTATTATCAGGGCTTGAAAAACATTATTCTGCTTTCTTGTTTTCGTTTTAAAACGCAACTGTGACATTTCCCTGGAATCATGGCTGAGAGGCGGAGAGCTAGGGAGAGGCAATACTCCTGGCACTAATTCCTTTTGATCCATGAGACGGGCACCTCAAAATCAGCCAAACGAGAAATAAAAAAAGAACATGAAACTCACTGTTAAAATTTCAAATGAAGTTTACACATACAAATATATAAGCTTATAGTCACTCTTACACGTGATTTCCTATATTAAACACCACAGAATCTGCAATCGCGGTTCATTTCTTCCTGTGGTTTTTGACATACAAATATATATATATATATATATATATATATATATATATATATATATATATATATATATATATATATATATATATATATATATATATATATATATATATATATATATATATATATATATATATATATATATATATATATATTGTGAGGTTTAGTGCTTTTGATGGGACAATCGTTTGCCGATTGTTCCCTTGGTGGGTTGTTGCCTCCTTACTTTTTTGTTTTCTTTGCACTCTGTAGGAGTTGACGTCTGTCTCGGTGTCTTCTAGATCGTCAGTCAGGTTTGGGATAGCAGCGAGTCAGGTTCTTGACAGCATAGCAGCTTGTTCGAGTATTTTGGAACTGCAGGTATTCGCTACCTGTGGCCCTCTGCAGTGGGAGGATGACGTTGATGGCTGAACCGTGTCCATCAGTGGAGCAGTGTTGTTTCTGTTTGACAGCAGTCTTGCTGTTGCCTTGACTCTGCCGATCATCTGTCGTTTTTGGAGATGTTCCTGTTGGCCGTCTTGGGGCGGTTGTTTTTGATGATCGTATGGCAGTGTTCAAGGGTGTTCGTCCTCTTCGACCTTTGTTTGGTCTCGACATCTGTGTAGATTGTCTGTTGTTTTTGTGCTGCACGAGGTTACAACCCTGGTATTATTTATACCGTTGTATTGTTATTTATATGCTTGTATTGGTATTTATGCTGCTTTATTATTCATGATCATGTTGCTTAATTATGCTATTTTTGTACTGTTTGATGCTGTTTGATCATGTTGTTTATGCTGTCTGTTTTGTTTATATTTTGAGTTGTAGCCAAGGTGTTGTTCACTTATAATGATTACTGTTTTGTTAATGTAATGTTATTGTCTTTCATAGAGTAACTTTGGTTTGGCTACATCAGTGTTTATTGTGTTTTGGACCTGACTGTTATGAATTTGATGTATTTATATTTTGATGGACTCATTATGGTAGTTAACTTTGCTGCTGGTAATCATATTTCATTTATGGTAATACTGAGTATGTAATTTATTTGATTTTTGAACCAAACCTGACTCACTTGTAAATATGTATATATCTTATTATAATAAATTAGTTTAAGGTTACTTTATCGTTTTGTTCAGCTCCTTCCTCCTTTGTCTGCCTCAATTTCTGCCGGTCATTCCAGTCCCGTACTTTTTTTTGTATTTAAGAACCTGCTGAACCGACTGCAGTTCATTACAATATATATATATATATATATATATATATATATATATAATATATATATATGGTCTATATATATATATATAATATATATATATATATATATATATATATATATATATATATATATATATATATATATATATAAATATACTCTACTGGTCACTTTTTACCAGCTACATATGTAATTGTAAACCTTGCTGAGAAACCAGAAGGCTCCAACTTTTTGGTCTACCTCCCTCTAAAGCGTAAAAGGTGTATGGTATCTATCAGTCCATCTATCTATCTACATAACTATGTAAATATATGTTATATATATATAAATCATAAAATACACAAAAAATTGTTTTTTTTTTTCTGTTAGGTAAGGAGGTGTGAGGTTTAGTGCTTTTGATGGGACAATCGTTTGCCGATTGTTCCCTTGGTGGGTTGTTGCCTCCTTATATATATATACATGTGTGTGTGTGTGTTTGTGTGTGGGTGTGTATGTGTAATTGTAATAGCCACACCGCCCTCTAAAAATCTCAGATTCTTCTCGCTTTTTTGGATGCGCTTGTCACTACAAAGCCTCAGATCCAAGTGCAAGATATTTGAAGCAGTTATGATGTCCGATAGCGGGAAACGAACCCGAGTCCCATAATCACAACGAGGTCACGTTGCTAACCTGTTGCCGCTACTGGACATCATAACTGCTTTAAATTTCTTGCACTTGGATCTAAGGCTTTGTAGTGACAAGTGAATACAAAAAAGCACGAAGAATCCAAGAATTTTAGAAGGCATTGTGGCTATTACAATTACACATACGCACCCACACACAAACACACACACACCTATATATATATATATATATATATAAATGTTTGTGTATTTTATGATATATATATATATATATATATATATATATATATATATATATATATATATATATATATATATATATATATATATATATATATATATATATATATATATATATATATATATATATATATATATATATATATATATATATATATATATATATATATATATATATATATATATATATATATATATATATATATATATATATATATATATATATATATATATATATATATCTATATATTTACATAGTTATATAGATAGATGGATGGACTGATAGATACCATACACCTTTTATGCTTTAGAGGGGGGTAGACCAAAAAAGTGGAGCCTTCTGGTTTCTCAGCAAGGTTTAGGGGTGGATTGCTAGCTCCACACCCATTTTCTAGGCTACATTAGGTGCTGATACCTATTTAGAACTAGGTAGACTGGCGGGTGGTAAGCTGGGCGATTCCAAGACGAGCAAATGTGTAGAAGTAACTTGTGTTTAGGAAGGCAAAGCTCACCTGCTGAAGAACTGGTAGGCAGCATCGACTTCGCCCAAGAAGGCCACGCGGCCTTCAGCCATGAGCAGAACCCTGTCGAACATGGCGTAGACTTCTGAGCTCGGCTGATGGATGGTGGAGATGATGGTCTTTCCTCTCTCAGCCATGTTCTTCATCACAGCCACCACATTCTGGGCCATGAAGGAATCCAATCCGGAAGTAGGCTCATCACAGAACATGAGTGGTGGATTTGTGAGCACCTGAAAAATAAGAAGTGTGTGATTCATCCGACAAAGAAGCTAACATATTGTAACAAAATATCAGAGAAGCGCGGAAACGAAGGAAAAAATGTTTAATCTGGAAATATTTGAGCATAGTCGCTGCTGGATGGTTTGAAGTTATTCAACGTAGCAGACTCATTTCAACGTACCTCACAGGCGAAGGCAAGTCGCTTCATTTCTCCCCCGGAAATTCCCTTGATCCTTCCAGGTACTCCAATTTTAGTTTCTGAACACTTGATTAATCCAAGCTAAAAGAAAAAATTGCGTTTATTAACAAGATGAAAATAAATCTAAAGAAAAAATCTCACTCAGAGAAGACAACTTTTGTTCGGTCATTGCCTTAGTTTGCCTATTTATTATTTGTAAAACCTAAGATTCAGCTGGTTTATTAAAAGATTTAGAATAACTCGTGAGTGTCCAGATAAAAATCCTTGTATCATATGTACTTGCACGCTCTTATTCATAATACTGAACGCATGTCAGTCTTTCCTTCTTTGTGCTCTAAGTGACATCCGAACAAAGGAGCTTGCAGCTCTCAGTGAACATTTTAGTATTTCTTTATTATTTTGAAGCTAATCTCCATGTGCTCATGGCACTATTACTACTACTAAACTCGACCCCTCTTTCTCTTTCTTACATAAATCTAAAGCTCTCGCATCTTGCACTAGCAATACCCTCAGTGCAAATCATGACTTGAATGTTCATAGACAGATTAAGAATACGGGTGCGTTCCCGTGATTCGTCCTTTAGCTGCCAGAGGTTCAAAAACAGTCTTCGCTGAATCCTTCTGTTATAGCATTTATCTAACCTTTTCTGAAGGCTCAGTCATATAGTTTGGGACCTGATGGACCATCTGAAATTACGGGTCTATTTGGCAATATTATTATTTAGTCATCTATAACGGATCTATTTTTTTCCACTACCTCTGTGCATTACCCTTCTGGATCCTAACTGAACCCAATAAATAGTCTATTTTTTTTATAATACTGTCGGCTTCAAGTTTTCTCATTTCATTGTTATTAGCTTCCTTTAAAACAAATAGAAAGGTCTAAGTTTGATAAATATAGGATTTTCATCCTTCCTGATATTAATGTGAATCTTTGTACTCCTATACCTTCCAGATTTACTATTAAATTCATCCTCACAATTATTCTTCAAAAGATGTTTTGAATCAAGACTCATTATTTTTTCTGAGAGCAATGTTTATTCTCTCATCCCGGTCAAGTTCGACTTGCCGTAGCCATCTTCCCTAAAAAAGAGCTGGTCCTTCTTCAGTTGCTTTATGCACGAATTTTGTCTTTGAAATTCCATCTTTGCCACCATTGGAATTCCACTCCTTGTTAAGGTTTAAAGTTTATTTCACGCCTTGCAGCTTTAGCTGCTCCAATACCAAGTTCCATTTCTGTGACCTAAGTTCAGGTACTTTTGGACACTTGAAATTGATTTGATTTACAAGAAATTTCCTAAATAGTGATCCCCAAGGCTTTTAACCAGGTTGTATCCACCTTTGCGGCGTGTTTAGCACAAGACCGTTGGGGATGACCGTAAAAACATAACAAAAGACTGTTAAGATAATGACCCCAAGAAATATTAGTCCTAGATAACGACTCCCTAACTTTGTTGCCATTTCAAGAGTTAAAGCAATGGCAATAACTTTTCCGAGTCAAATGATCTTTAGTAAGCAAGTCTTTTGAGCAGACCTGTGGACAAATCAGCGACAAACATCTCAGGGAAACCACAGAACAGACGCTGTCTCTTCTAATTTGTGTTGTTCTGTTGCAAAGTCTGTCATAGAATCTTCATCTTTTTGCTTGCTGTTATAGAACCTGAATCTCTGCAATCAAGATAAATCAAGGATTCTTTAGCCTTCATGCGAACCTTTGCTAATGACATTAGTTTAAGAATGTGTCATCGAAGATGGCTTTCGCAGTTCAAGCAGCGTCTTCAGCAATCCGCAAATCTGCCATCCAACAACGCTCCAGTAGACTTCTCTTTTCTTTGCATCCTTTGTTAAGTCACTGGTCACACGAAAGTTATGAAATTTCTCGTTACAGTTCTCGGAGTCAACTCATTCATTAAATTCTCCAATATTACCAAAGTACTTCATCTTCCTCATCCTTTTATCATCCCACTGTGTCTCCACACTTTTATCTTTGTTCCGGAATTAACATAGTGTCTTTCCGATGGCTTTCTTTATTACAAATGATGAACACTGTATAGAAGCAACTTACATTGTATATAAAGTGGTTAAAGAGATTAACCACAGGACTGCCAATCACAACAATTATTGGATAACCATTGGTTTACAGCAATTAATTTCAAATACACTTCAGCAGTGGCTAGCTTAAGATTAGTGTAAGCACGCCAAGGATAGAGTATCTCATTCAAATACAATATCTCTCATGATTTGTCGGTATGTGTATTGTCGTTATGCGCTATTTCATTTTCCTTATTCAGTTATTCAAGCATATACAATCATTTTTATTCACCCAAACAGGGAGACTGAAATCCAACTGGTGCCTTTATTACTACTTCTTTGCTGGTCACAGTATTCAAGTTGTTGCTTGATCTCGGGTGGAGTATTTTTTTGTAAACTGGAATTAATAATGCTACTTCCTTTGTCCAGGCAAAGACTTTTATATTTATGACTATTTTACATTGCCCTACTTTGGTTGTTTCGTTTGTATTTCTTTCACTTTAGCAAAAATGAGCTCCCTTATTGCAGTAAATTTGCCAAAAAAGGATCTAATCAACCATGTTTTCCCTTCTAAAGTATTTGTATAAAACTAAGGGTCCTTAGAGATAGAGATGAGAAATGATTTCAGAGAATATTGACTCCATTTCTGAAACTAACATAATAAGGGTCTGCAAGCTGCATCTGCAGATGTGAATATCGTAATTTCATTTGTTATCCATTCTTTTACCAAAGGCAAAGAATTTGTTTTATTTACGTATAGCAAAGGGCTGGAACTGTAGGGATGTTTATGTATATTTGGTGGAGTGATGTGACGACCTTAAATTCACCTTTGAAAGACGCAATCAGTGAAAGTTGGCGCCGTGGAACAGTGGTGCAGGCTGACCCAGGGTTTGCTGGGTCCGTGAGTCCCTCCTGTTCTACTCCCCACGAGTCCCTCCCCCTTTTACAAATGGGTACCAGCGCCCGCTGGGTGACCAAAATAGGACTTGGGGCTGGAAACTTCATCTGTAAAGACTTATTACAGAGATTCTGCAAGTCTGTCTGGACCTTTTGTAGACTCTCTCTCTTAGAACATTATTCTTTCATGGGAACAAATCACTGCCTATATTCTGTATGAGACAAGTGTTCCTATTTTGCTTTTCGGAAATGGTCAGAAAGAATATTGAACGTCTATCAGTAACACATATGTGTGTATATATATATATAAATTTATATATATATATATATATATATATATATATATATATACATTATATATATATATATATATATATATATATATATATATATATATATATATATATATATATATATATATATATATATATATATATATATATAATATTCTTCCAGATCATTCTGAAAAAGCAAAAGAGGGACATTTGTCCCATATCGGACATAACAAGTAAAATTTCTGAGAGAATATTGTCCAAAGAGAGACTGGTGTGTATTACAGTTATGTTATGTCTGCTTCGCTCCATGGGTGGGAACATCATAAACGAATTAACAAACAGTTTTTAAAAATTTGATGGAAGGAGTGATAACTCCATACAATGACTATTCCAAGCTCAAATACTGGGAAACAATTCGCTATTCGTGCTCCTGATTTTTGTAATGCTGTGGAACGAGGCCCTATTATTTTCGCAGTGTCTCTGCTAACCCTCCTTTTGCATTCTCAGTCACGAACAATATGTGCAAGAAATGGAAATGAAAAGCTTCAACTCCACAAGGCGTCGCACGATCTGCATCTTTTCATGTCCAGCGCCAAAGAATCAGGCAAATTCTTATTTTTCTTGAGCGAGGAGCAGCGCCAAAATGTCTCAGCAAAGGAGGCCATTAGTAAATTTGCTGGACTATCTGACCTACAGTAATGCAGATTTGTAATATGTTCAAGAGAGAAGCGCAGATTTGTAATATGTTCAAGAGAGAAGCGCAGATTTGTAATATGTTCAAGAGAGAAGCGCAGATTTGTAATATGTTCAAGAGAGAAGCGCAGATTTGTAATATGTTCAAGAGAGAAGCGCATATGAATAAAGTAGATAAAAAAGCTACTAAGTCCTTACCAGGGTGTTCATACAGCAGGTTCTTATGAGTTATGAAATCAAATAAGTAGGGAATTCACTCACCTCGCTAATGACTTCGTCCACCCTCGTCATTCTCTGCTCATGAAGTAAATGGCGATCCATGCGCAGCATTGCCTGTGAATTCAGAAACAAAAGGCATTCTGCTTACTTTGGTAAAAAAAGAAAAATATTAAAACAGAGATCAATGTAAATGAATAAAGATTACATAGTCCTATGAACAGAGAGACCAAACAAATAGGCCATGAATTATATGAGTTATATTTATAATTTATTTCTGCTATTGTGGTGGTGACTTGCATTCCGTTATAAATGTCCATAAAATAGTACTGAGTGATAGACTGTAACACAGCAGGCGATTTTTTATTATATTTCCGACGAGTTCTGAAAGTCTCTTGTACCAGAGAAAGTTACATCGAGGTTGAGCTTAATGAGGTAGTGGAGATGAACTGAATGCACAGTGTCGCCGAAATAAGGAAGGATGAAAGTGTGAGAGGTGTAGAGATGCTGAAAATATCTGTTAAAACTTAAAAAAGAAAAAAATGTTTTGGGTGAAAAGATGAGTCAGTGTGTGGAAAATGTTAGTTGGTGACACGGAGCATCGTTGTGAAATTTTGGAAGGAGGGAGGAGAAGGTGACGTAATAATGCTGGTTAAAAGGAGTTGTAGCTGTGCTGGAACAGAAGGGTCTTCAAATCCAGAGATTGCTTGTTTGACGGGAGACTATAAAATGGGTTTGTTTTATATAATAGAATTTATATTGGAAGTAAAATGTGAGATAAAAACTGAAGGTCTCCAAGTCTTGCTTTTTGTGAAGAGCAGCAGCCGCCTTGAATCTACAAGAAACCGGAGACTTGAAAGGTTTTCTTAAAGCATTCTCTTCTTAACTGTCCTGCTCATAGTCCCAGGAATGTCTCTCTTTTATCATATGTATTTCAGGCCTAAACAGAACATCGTTATTTCCAATAACGTATTTTGGGTATGACAATAACATCACATCCACCAGTTTCCAGCAATAGCAGCAGGTATGCTGGATGTACTTTCAACAAAACTTGCTAATTTAAAACGGTCCTGGTCGTTTCGGCCGTGAGTCATTTAGGCCGTAACATCCAAAACAATGCAAGACGTAATGTTTATGGTATTAACCGGCATTATATTATGTTTGACGTACATCCCCAAAGGGCTGGTACTAAACACGGCGCCCATTTTGCACGTAAACATGCTTACGACCCGAACTCGTCTGAAGTACGTTTGCACGTCAAAAATTAAATTTTTTCTGGCATACCTTGCTCTTGATATAATTATAACGGCAGATTGTACTGTAACTCTCAACTCTACTTACTGCCTCATATAACGTCAAGTTACCGAATCGAAAGCGTTTTAAAGTTTCGCACTTTTAATCAATGTTTCTCTACATTATGTAACTATTACTATGAAGGATGATCCTAAACAGCATTCATCACATCAACGGTCTTAGTGTTTTTTCTATACTCTTCTATATATTTTCAGCTATTTTTCATTTTTAATATTTTTTCTTCGGTCACCGTTCATGGCCTCACTGTTGTTTGTATTCATTTCTTTCTAGATCTTTTAAGAAGGGATATATATATATATATATATATATATATATATATATATATATATATGTGTGTGTGTGTGTGTGTGTGTGTGTGTCTATGTATGGACATGGATTTGTCATAATTAACATCACTAATAAAAATATTAATGATAATGACTTAAATATGCTGCACATTTTATGGTAAAAAAGGCGCTTGTGAAATAAATACCTCGTAATATCAAGTTCTTGCTATGTTCATTCAAGCTGCTAGGAATGAATAAATGAGATGAAAAGTGTTCTAGACCAGCAAGAAACTAATGAAAGAAAAAATGTTTATGGAAAGTGACAAAGGATGCCTTGTGATTTCCACTTTTTTCGGCGGAGACACCGAAGGAAAACTCACCTGAAAGACCAGTTGCTCGCGAACTGTCAGCATCCCGATGAAGAGGTCATCCTGCTGGACGTAGGCCGAGCGACTTGTCAAGGCGTCGGGATCAACTCGTCTTCCGTTGACGAAGAGGTCGCCGGTAATCCGCAGCTTGTCGTTGTTGCGATGCGTCAAGACGTTGAGAAGGGTCGTCTTCCCTGCGCCTGAGGCACCCATGATGGCCAGAAGCTCGCCAGGCCGACACACGCCCGTCACTGTAATTGTCAAGTTAAGGTTCAGCTCTTGTCGTAGATTGCAACTAAGTAGAAATTCTCAGATATGAAGAAAAAGTTTTGGAAAAATACACTACTTCTGTATTCCCAGTCTTAAGCTGTAGAGCTGTTTTCATTTGAAATTCCGATTAAGACTGAACGTATTTTAGCTGTCAGATATCACAGTTCGTTGTTGATTTTGTATTTGTCAGTTACTCCATCGATGTGAATTTCAACAACCAAAACGTGGGAATGTGAGAAAGATATTTCGTTTAAAAAGGCTTTGAGCGGATGCATTTGACAAACGATACATCAGCACACTTTGAGTCAACTATATGTGAAATATTTGCTTCAAATCAGCGCCGAGCACTTCTATTTCATGTCCAAAACTCATGTGGCACTGCTTGGAAGCAGGGTAGTGCACGCTAGCTGCAAATGAGATACCATCTATCATCCCTTAGACTGGTCTTCACACACTTTTTGTTAATAACCTCTTCATATTATTTGTTGGAGCAAGAATGGTTATGGTTGAAAGAAAACTCAGACTCTCCGCTGACAAAATTATCAAATGGGCTGATATGAGTGACAAAGTCTTCTATGAGCAATACAATTTTGTATTTTATTGTGTCAGAGGAATGCATAAAACCTGTGATATAATATGTGTATATATATATATATATATATATATATATATATATATATATATATATATATATATATATATATATATATGATGATAATCACTTTTGTACGTGATTCACATATCACACATTACAACAGGTTAAAAGTAAGAGATGGGGTGTAGGTCCTGACCGGTTTCGACTTTATTTCCAAGTCATTGACGAAGGACTAATGTACCAAAAGACTGCTGAGGGTACGCATAGACGCCCATAGAGGAGTTAGCTTCCGAACCGGGAGTAGATTGTCCAACCCAGAACAATCCAACATACGGAATCATTCGAAATTATGCAAAACAATCATAGACAACAAAGACTTTCGAATAATAGGACAAACACAGAAAGACAGTGACTTAACAACCTTAGAATCTATAATGATAAAATTAACAGTTCCATCTTTGAACACCCAAACATCATCCACTCAGCTGTTTATTGCTTGATGGTCCTATTTGCCTTATTGTTACCTTGTTTTCTCCCCTTTTATCTATTTGTGTTTTAATTTGTACTTTTCTCACCTTCTTTCAATAGTCTTGTTTTAGCTCCCGTCTGGGTAGGTCTTTCTTTTAGTGTCATGGTGCCTCTGATATTTTTAAAAGAATTAGCATTTTAAATGAGACAATACTGTAGTGTTTTTAATCAGTTGTTGTAATAAATGTTTTTATGATTAATTATTGAGTCAGCTCGCTGTTTTTCAGCCTTGAAAATGCAACAATGTAGTTGTGAAACGTCGGCATTAGGAATAAACTATCAGCTGTATTGAGTGCCTTTCCCTGGACGCCTACGAGTTATGATTTCGAGAGCTGCAGCTCTGATGTTGGAGTATATATATATATATATATATATATATATATATATATATATATATATATATATATATATATATATATATATATATATTCTGTTCTGTCTACTGAGTATTTAGATTGAGGCAAGTTGATTCACCCTTTGCAGGCCAATAGCTGGAGAATGAAATTAATCTATGATCATCAGGTAAATTCAGCCTGACTGCAGTCTTGTCGATTGTGTAGATGAAATCAGTATTTATTAAAGTTATGTATTTCCTCTTCATTCTTGGGAAACCTTAATTCGCAACAGACTGTGCTTCAAGTCTGCACAGACATTCGCTCCCGATCATATTTATTTATTTTTAGTCAAAGGGAGCCACGAGAGCCTCATGCAGTCACTATTGTGATAGGATATCAGGTCTCGGGGGGTCTGCACTTTGACCCCCTATCCGCCGCATTGACGAATCAATTCATGGCTAAACATCTCCACTGGTTACACCTTTCCATTTGCACTTCCGTGGCTGGTTCGAATGAATCGGGTCAAAACGCGACTACGCATCTACTGCGCATGCGCATATTGCCAACCCAATGTTTTTCTAGCCGCTCTTTTTGGTGTTTGTGTGTGTGTGTGTGTGTGGTAAAATCTTTTCCGTCGTAATTTGAAGGATTTCAGCTTTATTTGGCATGGAGTCTTCATCTCAGTCAACGGGGAATAAGATAAGTACCTGCCCTACCGCAGTCACAAAATTTAGTCCTGCTTAACTAATATTTTCATATATTTTTTAGTGTCCGAAATGACGGCTCGGGAGCGTCATACCGCTACCCGTATTTAGGCTAGGATTCTGCCTTAATTAAAGCGAAAAGCATAGGTTAGGGTAGGATTTTTAGATTCAGCATGTCAAAAAACCCTAGCTTGTACTGTTAAACATGCTTGGAAAGTTTATATAAACCTGCTTGTTATGAAATTATCGATAGCCCGAACGCTAGCGCTAGCGCTAAAGTTAGGCTAACCTTTGCTACTTTTAGCTTTACCGAAGCGGATGATAGCCGCTTTCGGTATTTAAGGTAATTCTTTTTAGTGTTATTTATGTGATATAACTATATTTTGGACATTTTGTTAGAGTTTATTGTGTAAAACCTCCGATTTATGTCCCATTATCCGTGAGGAAAAAATGATTCGGGCTTCTGGAACATTCTAGAAGGTTCCATCGAAGCTCTGTCGAAGCCTTCGACTCGGAATCGTTTCGTAACGAAAATTGCATATGATACACTGGCTCCCAGTCGAGTTACCAGATACCTCAAGTCGAATTATTTCGAAATAGTAGTTTTTCTCATGACGAATTGATTCGAAATAGTAACTTTTTTATGTCGAATTGATTCGAAATAGTAGCTCTTTTATGTCGAATAGTGTAGTATAGAAATGAGTTATGAACTCAAATAAAGATATTGTTAGGGGTTATCTTCTCCCCTTTTATTATTAGTATTATTAGTATTGTTACTATCATTATTATTGTTAGTAGTATTAGAATGATTAACCTTATTTTGGTTCTGGTTATTTGTGTTATTATTGTTAGTATATTTCCTTGCACTACAGCGGAGTGGGAATTTAGTCTTGAAATTCGACTTCGTCTAATTGTCGACGGTCTTAAATCGTAATGTGAATGTCTAACAGTGTTCAGTAATTCCTCAAACACTCGTTGCATGTCCACACACACAAAAATTATTCACTCAGAGTACATGAATCATAAAAAAAAAAAAATTTTATATTGTACCAAAATTAAAAACCATTTGTCAAATTGTCACACAAAAAAAAATTAAATCCTCTATTGAGTTCAAATGCACAATTAAAACATTTTTCAATACACAAAATAAATTCTTATATGAAATTGGGCATCATATCATCAAAATTCATCATAATAAGTACACAAAATTATATATATAACTTCTCAATTAATCATCACCAACCGAGTGAAAAAAATAACTAATTCCCTATCTAAATTATTTACTAAATAATTAATTATCATAGAGAGAGTAATGCTGGTATTTATGCAAAAGGAATTTTATTCACAAGAGAGAGTTTTCTTAATTTTCAATCTTATAGCAAGATGCAAAAAAATATATATCTTCACTTATTTATTAAGAGAGAGAGCAGACAGTAAATTCATTTATCGCCAACTTACTGGGTTGTGTTGCTGATATCGTGATATCGCTAAATGTTGTACCTTCCGCGGTGAGTGTTTCGCTGTCGGATCCGCGTATAAAATCTCACTATGTCTGCGTTGTTTTTCCGCTGTGGTTTTCCGCCTTCGGAATCTTGTTGAAAGTCTGTGCGCTGTTTTTCTTCAATCACTCGATGCAATGTCGCAAACACTGGGCTTATTATCGCTGTCGGCGTCTTGCTCAATTTGTTGACGGTAACAGTTCAAAATGTTTTTGCTTCTTGACGCACTAAAACGGTTTTTATTCACACTCGATGTTGTTGTTGTAAGCTGTTATTCATAACTTTTTGTTCGCTGGAGCGTTTTTTTATTTCTTCAGATATAGTTGGTCGTCGTCGTAAAAAATCTAAGTTCGTTTTGTAGAATTTCGTTTCACTGTAACTTAAATAATTGCACTGATAATTTCATTAATGTTCGTTTGTTTCGTCTCGCCTTCTGGATCCAAGTAAGCTGCCACCATTTGTTAGGGGTTATCTTCTCCCCTTTTATGTTCTTTTTTGTTGTATGTTTGTATGGATTTTAGTCTTTCTCTTCTTACCTTGGTTTCTTTCGAGGTGTCCTTCAGATCGCTTCGCGGATGATGTGCTATCTTTGTATATTTATTATTTTTAAATATTGATATCTCTCAGAAAGGCGTATAGAGACGAGATCGGTAATTTCTTCACTTTAATTAGTACTTTGTATTATAAAGATCAGTACAAAATTAACAAGTTACAATGATAGAAACGAATCACTCTTGACTCAGTCTATATGGGGAACACTGAAGCGAGGGGAGATGTACTCTCCCTTGAAGGAAACAGTTCTAAACTCTCCTCTCCTTGTCGGTCTCTAACCCGTTGGACTCCCAGAAAACTTGCTATCTGCAATCTCCACCTCCTTCTAGCCTTATTGGAAGGATTAATCAGCAAGGCCTCCCCTTCAAGTAGCTGATTGGAAGGACTGTAGTGGGTGTGATTCAAATCTCTCCTTAGAGGACTTGATAGGAGATGATCTTAGGAGGGTGAGGAGGGTGTGTGAAAGACCCCTCCCAAACATAATTGATTGGAGGTTGAAGAAGTACATCACTTGAGCCAACCCCCAAATTCCTGGAACTTCCACAAAAACACCTTCCTGAGAAGGTGGGGCTATAGAATCAGCTACTGTAATAATTTAGGCTGTGCTGACTCATGTTTTGGTTAGCTTCAATCGTGAGGCCATTAGTTCTCACTTTTACGATTGTTTTTATGGCTTCAACACGATATACTGCAATGGTTCATGTAAACATCCTGCGTATTAATAACACGATACAACAGCATTTGGGCGTTATCACTGTGTTCTTTGCCTCTCTCTTTATTCTTATTTCTCTCTCTCTCTCTCTCTCTCTCTCTCTCTCTCTCTCTCTCTCTCTTCTCTCTTTTCTATCTAATTTCCCTATCACTACACAACATCATGTCTTTCTATTAGCTGTAAGGTTGTTGCCATGCACCGATGAGGTCGTGAGTATCGATTCTTGCCAAAGTTATTCGTCTGGGGCGATCGGTGTCCTATATTGGATATACCTAGATCCCCTAGTCTAGGCTAAGCCTACATGGTAGCCCACATTCTTGGTCTATGATACCCTCGACTCGAATGGCATGGATTTACCTGTTGCTTTGTCATAGAACTGACATAATCCCAATGCTGTTGGACTTCCTTGTTCGTGATCATAGATTGCCCATCAGTTGTAGCTCTCCCCCAGTGAGTAACCCCCCCTTTTTCCCTTGTGCCTAGCGCCCATTGGAGATGAGCCTCGAACAGGGATGTCGATGGGGCATGAAACCAGCCATTCGAGATAGTAGAATGAATGTCACCTCATTCATGAAAAAGAGATGGTAGAATGATTGTCACCTCATTCGAGTACATAAAAACTATATGCTCGTTTTTTCTCATGATGTAATGGCTTATATAACAGTTCCTTAAACATTTTAGGGGTGTTTCATAGTATTATTTTCTTTTATAGGCTTTGCCAAATAAGTGCGCTAATGCTGCCTGTAAAAAATGGATAGACTCCATCAAGACTCAGCATGAGTTTTGTCGGGGGTGTGCTCCCTGCAGTGTACAGGGTACGGACCATCCATACTGGAGTCTGGAAGGGTGTGACATATGTACTGAATGGCTGTCATGGGCTCGTACGGGCGATCACACTGTTTCTGGCTCTATGGCAAATATTAATATACAGTAGAACCTTGGTTCTCGACGCTAATTCGTTCCAGAAGAAGTGTCGAGATTCGATTTTGTCGAATTCTGAGTTAATTTCTCCCATAAGAAATAACTGAAAATGGATTAATCCATTCCTGACCACCAGTCATTACCCCAACCTTGCCTTTTTATACAAAACTTTGCACAAATCACAATTAAATAGGTTCAGAGTTGAATAACTTACTGTATCAGAAGCACTTTTTACATTTTTAAATGCATACTGTATCAAAAAAGTTGGCCTATAACCAATGCGGCCGTATTACCTTAGGCTAGGCTAAGTAGCCTTATAGGCACTACCAGAATGTACTGTAACAGGTACACATGAAAACTGTTGTTAATAATGATAACATTGAAAAACAAGCCATATCACATGAAATTAATAATACAGTATTTATAAACCGAATTACTGTATGTCTGTTATCATAAAATTAAGAAAAATTTCCGAAATTACGTTAGAACTCGGCAGCCTGTGGCACATAGGCTATAAACAAACCAGAACGCCGCCCTGGTGGTGTATCGTGGTACTAATTACATAAACATTCTGAATGTTTATGTAATTAGTACCGCGATACACCACCAGGGCGGCGCTCTGTTTTGTTTATATGTGCCACAGGCTGCCGAGTTCCGACGTAATTTCGGAAATTTTTCTAATTTTATGATAACCGACATACAGTAATTCGGTTTATAAATACTGTATTATTAATTTCATGTGATAATATAACTTATTTTTTCAACAGCAACAGCAGCATGTGTGGGCTTTAAATGCTTTTAAATAAGCATGGGAAGAACGCCACCAACAACGCCAACTAGTGGCAGCCGCCAAACTTTTTTCTACAAACATCATATGATTCATCGGGTCGGATTCGGTTTGTTGTTTGAACTCCGACGCAAAATTTACTCAACATTTCGTGTTTAATCCAGTTATTTCGAGTTCTAGTACAGTCGGAGGACGGGGTTCTACTGTACAACATTTAAAACATGGGTATGAAGGATTCTCCAAAATCGGCCCAAAGGTCCTCTTGGCTGTTGCCAGACAAAAGGTGTAAGATTTTCTCTTCCCCAGCCCAGAAATTCAGTCGGTCCAGGGGTTACAGAACTCACCTGATGATGTCGTGGTGGATGCTAATGCATCACTGTAGTGCCCAACTTCATACCAGGGTAAAAATCGATTTGGGAAGATCTGAAACCTGGATGATGAGGGGATCTATCTGATACAGCCTCGACCCCCAATAGATCAACCGATTCCTGGCAGCATCCCTAAGTAAATGCGGCTCCTATGGACATCAGTACACGAGGATAATGTTTTCAGTCCCTGCTTCTCCTACTAAGAAAGTTTGCGGTACAAACTAGGATGTCTGCAATGGGATCAAGCCGAACAAGTTGATAGAACCACAACTTGCAAAATCTTTGGATACAGGGCTCAGGACAGACTCCGACATATACCAAGTGTCAGATCCACCCATTAATATAGATTATTTCACAGATTTGAGAGTGGTGGAGGTTGGAGGCCAGAGCAGGCTCATCCCTAGGTGGTGGCATCACCATGGGTAGGCGGTGGATGGCATCTTTTATGATAGTGATGTATGCACCCCTCTAGCCAGGTTAGAGTTTGCAAAACCTTTTGTCCACTTCAAAGGTAGTAAGTTTCGCTTTCGATGCCAAACACCTAAGACTCTGGCTATGGTACCGGAGGAAACCATGATTTTTACCCAGGATCAGCCGTGAAGAACTTCACACAATATCTACCAGGACCTGGGAGGTAGTGCTCTGGGCACAGGTTCTTGCTAGGAACATTCCACCTGGAAAGTATCAGTTGGTGAAGTTCCCATCTATCACCAATAAACTATTTCAAATCTTAGGAGAAAAGAACTGGGTAGAGTCAGCCGCCCATGGGACGAAGTTCTCTTTAAAGGAACTCCAGGACTTTGGAACAGTTCTGCCAGATCCCATAGACGATATAACAAAACCATTAGCAGGCCTCACAGAGGTGATGAAGAAAGGCAAATTTCTAGTAAACCATGCCGTTCATGCTTTTTGCGGACCTCCTTACCTTGCCGACACTATTGAGTTCAGGAGTTCGGGCGAAACTATTAATGTCTGTATTACAACCTTGACATTAATGGAATCTCAGACATACGCTGTGTCTATTAGCTGTAAGGTTGTTGCCATGCACCGATGAGGTCGTGAGTATCGATTCTTGCCAAAGTTATTCGTCTGGGGCGATCGAGTGTCCTATATTGGATATACCTAGATCCCTAGTCTAGGCTAAGCCTACATGGTAGCCCACATTCTTGGTCTATGATACCCTCGACTCAAATGGCATGGATTTACCTGTTGCTTTGTCATAGAACTGACATAATCCCAATGCTGTTGGACTTCCTTGTTCGTGATCATAGATTGCCCATCAGTTGTAGCTCTCCCCAGTGAGTAACCCCCTTTTCCCTTGTGCCAGCGCCCATTGGAGATGAGCCTCGAACAGGGATGTCGACGGGCATGAAACCAGCCATTCGAGATAGTAGAATGAATGTCACCTCATTCATGAAAAAGAGATGGTAGAATGATTGTCACCTCATTCGAAAGTACATAAAAACTATATGCTCGTTTTTTCTCATGATGTAATGGCTTATATAACAGTTCCTTAAACATTTTAGGGTGTTTCATAGTATTATTTTCTTTATAGGCTTTGCCAAATAAGTGCGCTAATGCTGCCTGTAAAAATGGATAGACTCCATCAAGACCAGCAGGGTGTGCTCCTGCAGTGTACAGGGTACGGACCATCCATACTGGAGTCTGGAAGGGTGTGACATATGACTGAATGGCTGTCACCGATCACACTGTTTCTGGCTCTATGGCAAATATTAATATACAGTAGAACCTTGGTTTCTCGACGCTAATTCGTTCCAGAAGAAGTGTCGAGATTCGATTTTGTCTCATTTCTCCCATAAGAAATAACTGAAAATGGATTAAATTCCTGACCACCAGTCATTACCCCAACCTTGTTTTTATACAAAACTTTGCACAAATCACAATTAAATAGGTTCAGAGTTGAATAACTTACATCAGAAGCACTTTTTACATTTTTAAATGCATACTGTATCAAAAAGTTGGCCTATAACCAATGCGGCCGTATTACCATTTAGGCTAGGGTGTTTCAAAGTAGCCTTATAGGCACTACCAGAATGTACTGTAACAGGTACACATGAAAACTGTTGTTAATAATGATAACATTGAAAAACAAGCCATATCACATGAAATTAATAATATTTATAAACGAATTACTGTATGTCTGTTATCATAAAATTGAAAAAATTTTGAAATACGTTAAGAACTCGGCAGCCTGTGCAGGCTATAAACAAACCAGAACGCTACGCCCTGGTGGTGTATCGTGGTACTAATTACATAAACATTCTGAATGTTTATGTAATTAGTATCAGCGATACACCACCAGGGCGGCGCTCTGTTTTGTTTATATGTGCCACACGAGTTCCGACGTATTCTTTCGAAATTTTTCTTTAATTTTATGATAACCCATACAGTAATTCGGTTTATAAATACTGCATTATTAATTTCATGTGATAATATGGCTTATTTTTCAACAGCAGCAGCAGCAGCATGTGTGGGCTTTAAATGCTTTTAAATAAGCATGGGAAGAACGCCACCAACAACGCCAACTAGTGGCAGCCATGAAACTTTTTTCTACAAACATCATATGATTCATCGGGTCGGATTCGGTTTGTTGTTTGAACTCCGACGCAAAATTTACTCAACATTTAGGTATTTGAAATCCGATTATTTCGAGTTCTAGTACAGTCGAGACCGGGTTCTACTGTACAACATTTAAGAGCATGGGTAAGAGGATTTCTCCAAAATCGGCCCAAAAAGGTCCTCTTGGCTATTTGCCAGACAAAGGTGTAAGAGATTTTCTTCCCCATGGCCAGAATTCAGTCGGTCAGGGGTTATGAGAACTCACCTGATGATGTCGTGGTGGATGCTAATGCATCCACTGTAGTGCCCCCTTCATACCAGGGGATGAAATCGATTTGGGAGAATCTGAAAACCTGGATGATGAGGGGGATCTATCTGATACTGAGCCTCGACCCCCAATAGATCAACCGATTCCTGGCAGCATCCCTAGTAAATCGGCTCCTATGGACATCGGTGAGGATAATGTTTCAGTCCGCACAACTGCCTCTACTAAGAGAAAGTTTGCGGTACAAGAAGCTAGGATGTCTGCAATGGAATCAAAGCCGAACAAGTTGATAGAACTACAACTTGCAAAATCTTTGGATACAGGGGCTCAGGGACAGACTCCAGAGCATGTACAAGTGTCAGATCCACCCATTAATATAGATTATTTCCTAGATTTGAGAGTGGTGGAGGACGAGCCAGAGCAGTATAATCCCTGGGTGGTGGCATCACGGCTAGGTAGAGCGGTGGATGGCATCTTTTATGATAGTGATGTATGCACCCCTCTAGCCAGGTTAGAGTTTGCAAAACCTTTTGTCCACTTCAAAGGTAGTAAGTTTCGCTTTCGATGCCAAACACCTAAGACTCTGGCTATGGTACCGGAGGAAACCATGATTTTTACCCAGGATCAGCGAAGGGCTTCCTTTCTAATATCTACCAGGACCTGGGAGGTAGTGCTCTGGGCACCCAGGTTCTTGCTAGGAACCTTCCCGCCTGGAAAGTATCAGTTGGTGAGAAGTTCCCATCTATCACCAATAAACTGTTCAAATCTTGGGAAAAGAACTGGGTAGAGTCAGCCGCCCATGGACGCAAGTTCTCTTTTAAAGGAACTCCAGGACTTTGGAACAGTTCTGCCAGATCCCATAGACGATATAACAAAACCATTAGCAGGCCTCACAGAGGTGATGAAGAAAGGCAAATTTCTAGTAAACCATGCCCGTTCATGCTTTTTTGCGGACACTCCTTACCTTGCCGACACCCTGTGAGTTCAGGAGTTCGAGGCGAGGAAACTATTAATGTCCTGTATTACAACCTTGACATTAATGGAATCTCAGGCATACCGCTGTGACCAGCAAAGAGATTCAGTGCGCCCAAGGTTACAAATTCGGAACATGGGCCCAATCTTCATTCACCTTCTGGAGGCTTGGGCGGCGTCCAAATTAAAACTTAGACGTCAAGCCCTGAAATTCGCTGACCAGAAGTCTATGCCAGTAAAGGGGCTCCTCTTCACCTCCCCTATGTGTAGTGACCTCTTCCCTAGGGACCTAGTAACCAAGTTGAATAATGTTGCTACCCACCGAGGTATCAAATTTGAGGAGTTACTAGGATATGACCCAGAAGCAGACCTAAGGGGGGTAAAACGCAGGTAGAAGGCTTTTAAAGCACCAGCTCTTTCTGCGTCAGACCCAGGACAAGGTCCCTCTTCCCATAAACAATTCCCTATGCCGCACTCTCAGCCATCCTTGAAGAGCAGCAGTGCACTGCCATCTCAACAATCCCAATTTAGGCAGTTCCAGGAGGCTTGAGGCGGTCGTGGAAGAGAAGGATCCTTTCGAGGGAAGAAGGTAACAGGGGAGGACGAGGTGGTGGTAGAGGTCAGTTCAACCGATGAGACATTTCAGGTTGGGGCCAGACTGAAGAGGTTCCAGGAAGCCTGGAAAGTGTCCCCTTGGGCTTATCAAGTGGTATCGAAAGGTCTGCGCTGGGATTGGAAGGTCCCCTTCCGCAACAAATACTTTCATCAGCGCAGCACAAAAGAGTCAGTTCTATTTGTGAACAAAATGCTAATAAAGGACACAATAGAGAAATGCCACTTTATCAGGTTCCAGGGAAGGCTTTTCAGTGTTCCAAAGAGGGACTCTCAGGAAAGGAGAGTCATTCTGGACCTCTCTGTCCTCAACAGAGCAATAAACTGTCCCTAATTCAAAATGCTGATGATAAATCAGATAAGACATACTTTGCCAAAGGACAGCTACGCCTCTTCTATCGACTTGAAAGACACATATTGGCACATTCCAATCCAACCTCATTTTCGCCAGTATCTAGGATTCGTCTGGGTCACCAGTCGTACAGATTCAAAGTGATGCCATTCGGCCTCAATGTAGCCCCCAGAGGGTTCAGACCTTGCAGGACTTCAGGTTCCTAATCAACTGGGAAAAGTCACAGCTGAAGCCAGAAAAGAAGTTCAGATGGCTAGGCCTACAATGGTGTCTAGAAAGCAGAAAGCTAGCCCTACCAGGAGACCTCCAGGAGGCCAATAGTAGATTAGGTAAAGAGGTTCAGAAAAGCCAAGAGTTTTTCCAGAAGGAACCTAGAAGTGCTGCAGGGCAAACTACTATTTGCATCAATAGTAGATCCAGTCTTGAAAATGACTTTGAAGGATTTGAACCGGATTCTCATTTTAAAGGCAAACAAATCATTCAGAGACCACAAGGTCCCGATGAAAAGGAGGTGCAAGACAGTGCTCAAACCGTGGGCATCGAATCAGGCCCTGAAATCTTCAGTCCGGCTAGTCCCGAAACCAGTCTCAGTGACCATTCAAACGGATGCTTCAGCGAAGGACGCATGTGGGTGGGACACTCAGATCAGAACAGAGTGTCCGGAAAGTGGTCGGGAGCCCTCAGATCTTGCCATATCAGTATCAAAGAAATGATGGCAGTGCTCCTGTCACTCAAGGG
The DNA here is from genome assembly GCF_040412425.1 of Macrobrachium rosenbergii. NCBI lineage: Eukaryota > Metazoa > Arthropoda > Malacostraca > Decapoda > Palaemonidae > Macrobrachium > Macrobrachium rosenbergii. Next base: position 14,861,515 of record NC_089798.1, read on the forward strand.
ACTGAAACCCAAGAGGGGATCTTGCATTCAGTTGTTCATAGACAACAAGCCGGTGGTACAATGCTTGAAGCATGGGGATCACGGTCAAAGCCACTAAATCATATAGTGCTGGGGATCATGAGATTAGCTCAGGTGAAGAAATGGTCTCTGTCAGCATCCCACCTTGCGGGAGCTCAGAATGTCCTAGCGGACTCCCTCTCCAGATTCAAAGCCCAGGAAGGGGAGTGGGAACTGGACAGCCTGTCATTCAGCGGGATCCTCCAAGATCACCCATATCTTCAGGTAGATCTGTTTGCAACACGCGACAATCACAAATTACCGAATTTTGTCACCCCCTATCATGATCTTCGAGCAGTGGCCAGAGACGCTTTCGCTGGACTGGAACCTGCTGGGGAACATTTATCTGTTTCCCCTAACGAATTTATTAATGAAAGTAGTACAACTCCTCAAGGAGTTCAAGGGAAGGGGAGCAGTGATTGCTCCAATATAGCCAAAGAGTCCTTGGTTTCCAACCCTACAGAAGCTGACTTTTCATCACAAGCCACTACATCTTCCTATTCTTTCCCAGCAGGTTCAAGGGATAACTGTCTAACACCTCCTCCTTTCTGACGAAAAGCCTTCACGTGTGGACTTTCTCAGATCCCTGTGCTTCATGGAATGGTCACCTGAATTCAGGGAATTCTTAATCACTAAATTAAGGGGAAATCCACCAAACAGTATGAGTCAGTGTGGAACAAATTTGTCTCATTTGTTAGGGACCGTAAACCAACTACCATAGATAATAACTTCGTGGGGGAGTTCTTTGTGTTTGTATTTGACGTAAAAAAGTTGGCTCCCTCCACTATTAAAAATCACAAGGCGGCCCTTGCGGTTCCTTTAAGGTACGGATTCGGAGTAGAGGTGCATTCAGAAGTGTTTGAAATGATGATGAAATCAATGGCTCTCCGCAGGCCGAGTGAACAACCATGTGAATTATCATGGGATATAGATATAGTCCTAGCTGCTCTGAACAGACATTCAGACAATAATATGAAATTTTTGTTAGAAAAAAACGTTGTTTTTAGTGGGCCTGGCGATGGGAGCCAGACCAGCGGAGATCCATGTGCTAAGAACAGGAGATCAGTTTTGTTCTTTCGGAAAGAATAAAGTAACTTTTTCATTCAGAGATTTTTTAGCTAAAAATGAGAATCCGTTTCATAGACGGAAACCCATAGTTATCCCTCCCTTGCCCTCCAATCCGGAGCTGTGTCCAGTGGCCAGAGTGAAAAAGTACCTTGATCACACCACCCATATCACGCAAGGGCCCCTCTCTTTTTGGTACCAAACGAAAGCACCCCACTTTGCCTAGAAAGCCTCAGAAGCCGCATTTGTAAGTTAATTGTAGATCTATGCCCAGGATCAGACCCAAAGTCACATGACCTCCTTAAGTACGCAGCCTCACTTGCCTTTTTCGGTAACTTTAGTATGGAGGACGTATCCAAGTACACGGGGTGGTCTGGGCATGGAGTGTTTGTCAAACACTATGTTAAACAAATGTGAGGTGTCCAGACTGCATGCATATCCCTCGGCAAAGTCGTAGGCAAGAGATAAGGACGCCCAGAAGGTGAATTGGCTGGCAAGAGGAACTCTTCCTTTAAAGTGAGTGAGTGTTTTAAAAACCGGTAGGTTATTTTTTCCTATTATAGTCTATTTCTTTTGCTCTTCACCAATACACAGTCTCTTCGGAGACAGCTTAAAGGGTGGGCTGTTACAGCCGTAAAGGGAAAGGATTTTAGATTTCGGTTTGAACCCAAGGGAAGCGAAAAAGCTTTTTGGGTTAGGGATAGTGGCTAAAAGTCCATCCTCCCTGTTAAATGATGTTTGACGGCTTTATAAATATACAAAAAGCCTCTTTAAAATGTTCTCTGGTACACCTGCATGAGGCTCTCGCGGCTCCCTTTGACTAAAAAACGGGGTTTGAACCCGAAGGGAAATGAAAACCCTATTTTTAGTCTGGGAGCCGCAAGAGCCTCAGACCCTCCCAGTTAGCATTAAGTATATTGGGTTATACCCACCCCCTTCATTTGCAGGAGTATAACCTTTTTAGGAGGCGCGGCTATTCCTACATTGGGTTGGCAATATGCGCATGCGTAGTAGATGCGTAGTCGCGTTTTGACCCGATTCATTCGAACTAGCCACGGAAGTGCAAATGGAAAGGTGTAACCAGTGGAGATGTTTAGCCATGAATTGATTCATCAATGCGGCAGATAGGGGGTCAAAGTGCAGACCCCCCGAGACCTGATATCCTATCACAATAGTGACAAGCTTCCGTTAACCAGAATGAATACGTGCCAACCCTGTGCTATAAGTTCTCTGATAAGGGATTTAGCCGGGGCGCTGCCTAAGGCAGACGTAACTGCATGAGGCTCTCGCGGCTCCCAGACTAAAAATAGGGTTTTCATTTCCCTTCAGGTTCAAACCCCGTTTTATTTCAGTTCCTCATTGGACTGGTGGGTACCGTTCTCAGCTAGCACTCTGCTGGCTCAGCGTTCGAAGAATTAGAGGAATTTATTTCTGGTGATAGAAATTCATTTCTTGCTGTAATGTGGTTCGGATTCCACAATAAGCTGTAGGTCCCGTTGCTAGGTAACCAGTTGGTTCTTAGCCACGTAAAATAAGTCTAATCCTTCGGGCCAGCCCTAGGAGAGCTGTTAATCAGCTCAGTGGTCTGGTTAAACTAGTGTATACTTAACTTTATCTATTTATTGCGGAATCATTTGTTCTTTCGCTGTCACTTGGTCTGCTGACTGTCGACTTTCATAATGATCCATAAGTACTTGTCCTCAACCGCTGATGTTTATCGTAAATTTCATATAAGCGTGGACTTCTTTGCTTTTTTCATTGGTGGAATGCATTCACCGTGAAGAAATTCTTTTGTTCATTTGAATGCCTTCGCCTTCCAAGACGCTCTTAAAAAGTTGTAATATAACATGTAATATAATCAGTTGTTGATGTGTCGTTAAGGAAGGTGTTAAGGTCTTTCCACAAATATCTTCAGTGTGACAGATTTCTAGTCATGATATGAAACATCACCGGTTTAACATTATTTTGTTGTTGTCACGAGTGCGATAAGGCATGATTTGGCCGCTCAAAAGGTCATGAACCCACGGACTATTACTGTTAATGAAATGTAGATCATTCTTTGAAATATTGGCGATGAGTACGAGGAAACACGACTTTTACACTTGCTGATGAAAAATTGCAGTTTTGTATTTCTCAATAAATTTCACGTTAATATGTGAAATGGATTTCAGCCCTTATATAAATAGAATTCTTAATAAATTATTGCGTAGATTACAGTTATAACGTAATAATGAACCTTTACTTAACCTAAGGCTCTGAGAGCCTCAGCTGAGTCTCAGAAGCTCTTCTTTCTCCTTCATAGGTAGATTGTTCGGTTGCTAAGCATTGACTGACTGCCACGGTCACAGTTTGATACTGATGCTGATTCTCTGAGTGACCATGTATACATATGTCTGCGGGCGTCCATTTTTTTTTTTTTTTTTTTTTGCACCAGATTAGTGTAGTTTAAGCACCCCAAAATCATCATCCTTTACCTACTAGTATGAACTTCAGATATTACTTTTACGTTTGTCATCTCTCGCAGCTACTGTCCCATGCATCGGTTCTACTTCATGTCGTATAAATCTCAATCTTTTAGGACATATCTGCACTCGTACCAGGATTATACATGTGGTTCAGAATATGCTGCCAGATTGTAAGTAAACTGTGCTACTTCTGACCCGCGGCTCTGAATAACTGTGGCAGGTTATCGAATCCTTTTTTGATCTTTTTTAGAGTTTCTGTAATCCATCAAGTCTTGTTTGTTTATGTTATGACGTCAGAATAAATATGTCTACAGAGTGTACAATAGATGGAACTACTAGCGAGCGTTCTTTTTTTTTATGCGTGCACTATGCAAAATAAGCAACCTTTTTAATCTCATGATCTACAGTTTTAGTGGATAACAGATTAAACTATCTGTTGAATGTTTCTGATAATTAGAATATAAGTATTAAGAATTCTTAGAATATATGGCCTAGAACATTGTGTAAAATATACAATACTTAAGACTGGGTCTGAAACTCTTTTCTAGTATCTGTTGCTTTTCAAGTTTCTTTCCTTACTGTAGGGACAAATTTATATGCGAGTTGTTCCATGGTTATGGTCATCTTCCCTTCTATTTGGATAGTTCATGAACTATGTGAGTTCACAATTTCAGCCAGGTTGTCTGAATGCCAGGTTACAAAAATAATTAAAGATAGAAAGAAAAATAAGAATTAAATTTCATTAATATTTCTGAGATGACGGTTTGAAATCTTCACAGTAAACAACAACATTCCATTGTTCATAACTCCAGTTATTACTAGTTTATATAATTTTTAGAGTAAATCACGGCACAAATCAATCCATATTCCACCTCATAATTTATTGTTCTAATAACTGCAAATGTTTGTCCCCATTAGGTGGGCGTTATCCAGCAGATAAGTTTTATTCTGTTTTCCTCAGTCGATGGCAGATTGCTTCTGGAAGGCCAAGGCATTTGCTGGCTTTTCATCTCATGATATATAAAGTTAGCTAAACGAGGTTTCCTAACTGGATGTTTTGATTCCAGCTTTCATTTTTATTTGTTTTAAACTAATCTGTAGTATCTCAATAGCCTCTTGAAGATCAATGAAATATCCAGAACCGATGTTCAGCTCCACCAGAACTGTTACAGTTTTTAACAGGCAACTGGAAAACAGAAGTTGCGCAAGATAACGACTACATCGAGGTCCAGAACGTCGGTACTCACCATCTTTCAAGATGTGCTTCTCCTTCGACTGCCTCACTTTCCTCCTGAAGAAACCCGACCCGGACGCGACGTCTGGGTTGCTGTACACGTTGACATTGTGCCACGAGTAGGTGATTTGGTCATCCTCCCCGACAACCACTGAAGAGTCGCTTCCGCTCTGCAAAAGACCAGGGAGGAGGAATTACATGAGGCCTTTAATTAGTTGTATTTGGAGGGTTAAGAGAGAAAGTCTGTCATGAAGGCACCCGCGTGAGAACAGTCATTACAAGCCTAAGGAATAGAGGAGGGAATCCGTATATTCGGGATACCTGACGAGAGATTGTTGCATAATGGAGTTTGCAATCAGCAAGTGTTCTTGTAAGGGCGATATCGAGATGTTGCACGGGAGATCATAGAGATATTCGTCTATATAGGTCAACAAGAGACTAAAGCTGCATCAACAAGAGACTAAAGCTGTAGAGGCCTTCGTGATGAAAGAGTCATGTGGAGAAAGAAGAGAGTTGTGATTAAGGGCATGTGGAAAAAAGCAGTCTATCACGGGGTGCTTAACTTTATACGATCAACTGTTATAAACTAGTATAAACTATATCATTATAAATATTGCGTTTGATGAAATGAATGATTTATCAGTGCGCCAAATTCTCCCTGGCGAATTTCTCTTATGTCTATATTGAAATAATCCAAACTACGTATAAATGAATCCGTTGGTGGAAATAGAAAAATATGAAAGTTGGTAATTACAGTAGTATAATCATCCTCTTCTTCTAATTCAGGAGAAGGTAAGCGAGTGCACAGAGGCTTTCTCGTATAGAAAAAAGGTCGTAGATATATTAGCAAGTGAATGGTTGCAGGAGATTAGAGACAAAGGCACTAGTACTCGGAAAGTATCAATAGCCACAGACAGCAGTTACCTGCGTAACAGCAGTTACGTAAGTGGACTGAATCTTTAACGAAATAGAAATCGCGGTGTAAGATCAAACACCACACCTGGTGATTCTAAACGAAGCACGTGAAGGTATCTGTAGCTGCTCACATTTTGGTCACTGTTAGTTTGGACGGAGTCCAGAGGACCACATCAGGCATCCGCTCACATTTTGGTCACTGTTAGTTTGGACGGAGTCCAGAGGACCACATCAGGCATCCTGCTCATTCTCTCACCTCAACAACTGGGCCACCTTGGAGCAGGTGCTCGTGGTGCCATAAACCTGCTTAATCTAAACCAACTAACCAACCCCGCAAAGATCTCTCTCTCTCTCTCTCTCTCTCTCTCTCTCTCTCTCTCTCTCTCTCTCTCTCTCTCTCTTCCCCTTTCCTTTCTCTCTCAGCCTTTCTCTCTCTCACTCTCCCTTCCACTCACTCCTTCCTTCTTTTAACTTTCCTTTGTTCTCCCTCTCTCCTGCCCTTTCCTTTCCTGTTTCTGCTTCCATTTCCCTTCCCCTCCCTCTTCTTTTCCTTTTCTCTTTCCCTCTTTCATCTTCCCTTTCCTTCGCCCTCCCTATTTTTTTCCTTTTCTCGTTCCTGCTTTCTTCTTGCCTTTCCTCTACTCGGCGTCTCCCCTTCCAGCAGCCTCCTGCCCTCTCTTGTCCTCTTCACTTTTCCATCATTCTCCAATTCTTTCTACCCGTTTCTTCCCCATTTTCCTTGCCCTCCTTCTCCCCTGCCTTTTCCCTTCCCTCTTTTCCTCTTCCCTTTCCTTTGTCATCACTCTCCCTTCCTTTTCCCTCCCGCCCCTCCCTTCTTCCCGTCCCTTTTTCCACCGGCACCGACTGCTGATCTTGCCTCCCGGTTGTTCGTGTGCTGTGGCACTTACAAATGAATCAGCCTTGCCGCTCTCATCGTGCAATGAGACGTGGCGTTTTCTCTGCGGTTCCGTGACGTCAGCGAAAAGCCTCCCGCCCATTCGGTAGCAGTCGGTCTCTTAAAGGATTCCTAATGTTTGCGAAACTTACCTTCTAAATTATCAACAGTTTATAAACTGAATATCGGTTGTTCCATTAAACGGATCTCTCCTTGATATGAACCCGGTATGTGTCCACCTTTGCGGCGTGTTTAGCACAAGCCCGTTGGGGATGACCGTAAAAACATAAACAAAAGACTGTAAAGATAATGACCCCCAAGAAATATTAGTCATAGATATCGACCCCCGAACTTTGCTGGGGTCACTATCTAGGAAAGATCGCCCCCATTAAACTGCTATGCAATATAAGCCACAAATCTTGTCTAAATAGTCGTATGGAACATTAAATTCCAAAGTTTGCTTAGGCTGGCATATGTATGGTGTTTCCCTGATTGATTGTTTCATATAAACCTGTCTGATATTTGCAACTAAGAAATTTCTGGTTTTATTATGACATCATTCCGTGATGTCATAATAAAATAAATATAATGGTTTTAAACAAACCTTTTTCATGTCAAAAAAAAAACTTAACTCGTAGAAATTGTTTGAAAAAATGTTAGGTTACAGTGTTAGTTATACGGCGCAAGAATATGTTACCATAAAACATTAATAAGACTGAAGATTTTTGAGTGACATCGTTTAAGTGGTAACGCCTTTCATTGAAAAATACTCAGCTCAACAGACTCTTTTTCCTTTCTTTAACCGTGAGATTTTATATCAGTAATATTAATGCAGTACGTTCATGGACGAAATCAGTTATCCTTTGTGATAGAAATATGTCATAATTTAAGTTTCTTTTTTTTAATTTGTGTTGCCAAATGCTCAGTAACATTCGTGAGTATTATTTCTTTTACAGCTCAGAACTAGAAAATCCCAACATGGCCGTTCATTATTGGATGTTTCAATGAGTTAAAGAAAATAGTTTACACGGGGAATAAAAGGAATTGACTCTGCTTTCATTTCCATTTAGAAAAAAATCCTGTTCGTAACAATTATTTTGGTAAAGTGAATCGTATAAATAGTCAATGCAGATCATGTTTCCGAAGATTGCGCAAGAATTCATTCTCTTGTCAACAAGCGCAGTCTCGCGTCTAAACCCAAGTGACGAAATAGCATGACGGTGGAGTCTATTCTGACACGTCTGTACGTCGTCGACGCCCATTCGGAACATGTGCGCAACTTAACGCGCACTATCATGCTCGTACCAAATAATGAGCTTTGATACTTGAACTTCATAATGGTTACTAATTTTATCGCTGATCCTCATTCACGAACGAATCCAGGCTGTGAACTGGCCAGTCACGGCCCAACTATCATTCGAGTACACAATCCTGGCCTGTAAATCGTTCCTCGTCATGTGAGCTGAGAATAATGAAATCCGAATATCTTTCTTTGTTCATTTGTTCCCTTACATTAAAACCGGTTTCAGCGCATGATGTCTCGCTGATGGAGACGTTCGTAAGTGCGCACCGTTGGTTTTAGAAGTTACAAGTCTTCCGTCTGGTCTCTTCGGAAGGATCACATTACTCTTTCACTAATATTACATCATCACTCATTCTTTTGCAGTGGTTACTGAAATTCTCTTTTTTTTTTCTTCTTTTTTTTTTGCCTGTTCTCCGGAGCTCTGACATCAGCGTTTTAACATTTTGTTTGCCATGGCTAAAAGTATTCATTTCAAACTGCATTCCATTTCCTTCAAATACGTGGTCTTTACGCCTTCCCCTTATAATTTGAGGTTACGCCCGTTTTTCTTCAGTTGGATTGTATGTATGTGTGTGTTGTGTGTGTGTGTGTGTGTGTGTGTGTGTGTGTGTGCGTGCCCGCGCCCGCCCAACTTGAGAGGCTCATAGAGGGGTCACTGATTGTCATACGCTTCCTTCCATCTCGGATTGCATAATTATTCTCTTCGTCCTCGCCAAGATCGAATTGCGTGCCCCCTCAGATATCAAGTGCCCTACGCCTTGTTGCATAAAACAGTATTCATCCTCATGTTATACCACTGGAGTTTTCTCAAGGATTATTCTTAAGAAATCATCATTTCTCATTTGGACAGCAATATCACATTTACTTTAATAATTAAAGAGGCAATTTTGTTTTATTTTATCTAGTGTTAGGAAATTTATGCTGCGATCGTACATGTATTAAAACTAATAATTTCTGGTTGATAACTACATTATCACAAGGCATGCAACCTAGTGGTTTGTAAATATTACGGCAATTTCCTTCCAGTTTTTCTTAATTGTTGATAGTTATGCATAATTTCTCTTCGATCTTGTTGGAGAAGCAAGTCGTATAGTTGGAACAGGCTCTTTACTATAGGGGAAAAGTCTGTAAACTGTCATTCCTGTTACTTATTTCTTCTTCTTTAAAGCATCAGACTGAATAAAATACCTTTTTAAGATAGTAATAGTACTGTATATAACGTGAACAATTTTTCAGCTTTTTGCTAAAAATCTCCGTAATTTTTTTTTTTATCAGTTTGATGCATCTGAAGGCGTAAGGCAGTATGTCTTTGTCAGCTGAAGTTACGCATTGTGTGTTTTACAGGAAAAACGCGACTGTTATTTCGATGTGCAAAGGCGGAACTGGAACAGATGAGGCTGATGTCGTCTCAGAAGGTTTCTCTCGTATTTTGGCATTCAGTGCGTCACCATCTTCGACGTCTCTTCGCACACTCCCAAAAATCAGTTTAGATGGCTGTTAAGACGCAACAAAAATGACTGCAGTTTTCACATGCAAGACAAATATGTTTATGCACATGTATGTACAACACACACACATACACACAAACACACGCTACATATATATATATATATATACAGTATATTATATTATATATATATATATATATATGTATATATATATAAATGTATATCTACTATATATATAAATATATGTATATGTATACATAATAAACTTGATCACTTGCACAATTACTTTGTGCATCAATACAATTAATAAGAGGACCTAGGTGATGAAAACAGGCAGTCCTTTCGTGTTCCAGTATATATATAATATATGTATATATACATATAAATATGTATATATATATTTATATATAAATATATATATATATATATATATATATATATATTATATATATATATATATATATATATATATATATATATATATATATATATATATGGTCACAGTACGTGCACATAGCATGCTAAATTCCTTTCAAGTGCAAGTTATTCCCAGACTAAAGTAAATTCAGTATTAGTGGGGATTGTGGCTTGATATTTGAATGTACAAAAACGCCATTCGTAACATCAGTGACAAGCTATCATAAACGTACTCACACATTCACAGGCGGGCATTCTGATACTCAGGATGTGGGTGGTGTCAGAACCTTGCCTCAGGCGTCAGACTTTCTCTCTCTCTCTATATATATATATATATATATATATATATATATATATATATATATATATATATATATAGAGAGAGAGAGAGAGAGAGAGAGAGAGAGAGAGAGAGAGAGAGAGAGAGACAGACAGACAGACAGACAGACAGAGATGTATATGTATAAATGAGTGTGTGTGTGTGTGTGTGTTTATGTTTGGGACACGAAATAATAGCTATTTCTTTTACTGAAACTTCATACGAAAAATGGGATTTTCTTTGCAAATACGTATCAATGTAAGTCAGGACAATCATTGACTTTTGGCCAGTTGCAAAGACAACAGGAGTTTCCAGTGTGGTTGTGTCTGAACTTTCTAATTTCACTTCAGTGGAAACACTACAATGGCGCGGATTAGCCACAGGGTTGCTACTGAGTGAAAAACATCAAAGCCGAAAAGTAAAGAAACGAGTAAAAAATGCGCCGAATTTCTTCGGAGCAATCGCGTTTTCTGTACAGCGTATAATGCTGTATGAAACTCTTACCCATGGCCCATGAAACTCTCAGCCGCGGCCTATGAAACTCAACCACGATCGGGTGGTGGCATGTGTTGTTGGTACAAATAGCGGTGCCAGAAGTAAGATATGGCTAACTTTAACCTTAAATGAAATAGAAACTTCTGAGGCTAGAGGGCTACAAGTTGGTATGTTTGATGATTGGAGGGTGGATGACCAACATACCAATTTGCAGCCCTCTAGCTCAGTAGTTCTAAAATCTGAGGGCGGACAGAAAAAGTGCGGGCGGACAGACAAATAGCCATCTCAATAGTTCTCTTGTACGGAAAACTAAAATGGTGAGTGCTTTCAGAAAATGAAGTATACTCTCCCAGACAGACTTATTTCTGATGAAGCAATATGACCGTCTTAAATGAAAATGAAGAAAAGACCTTATTGCCATAGAGTCTTCGTGGATCTGTTAAAATAACCTGTCCTTTGGACCTCATAATATGTCAAAGAACATTTCAAGAGGGGAACAAGAGAAAAGCCTTCCAATAAAATGAAGGCTGGTGACAATTTACAAACCTATCTAAGACTTGACAATCAAGTTTTGAAAAAATCCAGTAACTCTAGGAATCTGCGAAAGGGTCTTTAATGACTGCGGCTGGAAGGTCTTCACGATGCATCTGTTGCTGTGCAAACGTCGTCCTTTTCTCCGTTTAAAACGAACGAGGTGGATTGTGGGGAGGAGCATTATACGTTGACAATGAACTGTCTGGTGTCCTTGTTAGGGAAAGCTCACTGAAGACCACTCGGACTCGCTGAATTTGTTAAATATTAGACCAAGGGCAACGTAGGAAGATGTCTTGTTAACAACAACCGCTGGTTTTTGACTGAATGGAAAGGCCCAATGGGTCCTAACAAACCCTAAGAATTTTTATACTAAAAACCGTAAATTTGTTTTTTTGTAACTAAAATACATTATATATCTTGCTTCTCTTAACATGGCGTTATTTCTAACAAAGGAGAGAGAGAGAGAGAGAGAGAGAGAGAGAGAGAGAGAGAGAGAGAGAGAGAGAGAGAGCATGCACATTATACTTTACTGTTTCAGTGACAAAGGAAAGGCTGCGTATACTTCCTTCTGACTGGCCCCTTTTCTTAGTCCGGGACTAAAACGACTTGATCTTCCAAACAGAATTAAGACTCTTGGTTCTCCTCTTTTAAGCGTTATTGATAGCACAACCCATTTCCAGTTTCTCGTTCTAGTTTTCATTCACCATTCACCCGTAACCCAGCACCTGTCAATAGGAAGACACCAGCTAAGGGCACTTATTTCCAGTAGATTATGATAAAGCATTCTCCACATAATCGTTGCTGTTCTTACCAGTTTCACTTACATGTATGACAGGACTACTGATACATCTACAGGCTCTGTTTTGAATACTCGTTGTTAGTTCCCTAATTCGTTAATAACTTGCCCATTCGGTCCAAGAACCAGTGATTAAAAAAAAATGGTTCTTCAGTTTGAAATATGAACACAAACGTTTGTATGGAACAGGAGTCACCAGAGCTGGTTTTCCAAGTAGTGTACTTGCATATCAATTAAATGAATTAGATACCATTACACGGTTTTAATTGGTTTCCCAGGCAAATGAAAAAAGAGCAAAATAATTACTGAAGCGTGACCGTCAACAGCACCACAGCCCAAGATACAACGTAATAATGCAGAGAGAGAGAGCACTGTTGTAGGTAGTCGGGAGAAAGGTCAAATACGCGCTGGAATTAATTGTAGCGTGAACATTACATTAACTATAGTTTCGATTAAAGATCCTCTAGAATAATCTGCCTGTAAGCAACAGCTAAGCTAGAGGGAGTGTATGAAGAACTGAACGGATTATACGGAAAATATAGAATAATGAGACACAATATATCACATGGAACACAAAGTAGACGTGGATTTCAAAAATTACTCATTATAACAGATTTTAGTGCAACTGGCAATTAAAAGGTAGAATAACTTTAAATCCTTAAGCAGTTTGAACCCGCACGCAAGAGATATACAAGTTACAACCGAACGGCACTGCTGACCACGCCACTGCCTTTCTATATATATATATATATATATATATATATATATATATATATATATATATATATATATATATATATATATATATATATATATATATATATATTATATTTATTATATATATATATTATATATATATATTATATATATATCACACATATATTATATATATGTACGTATGTATGAATGAATTGTACCTCACTTGTTGGCCGTGTGGTTAAAATCGCACCACTGTAGTCCTGAGTTCTTGTCTTCCGTGGTTCGAGCCCACGAGACGACGAACTTATTATCAACTAAAAAATTCCCTTTCGGGTAACATATGTGAAAATATATTATTTCGAGGTAGAGCGAATTGGATATTAAAGGACGTTTGTAGCGTAATGCTTATATATATATATATATATATATATATATATATATATATATATATATATATATATATATATATATATATATATACATGTGTATATATACAGGTATATACACCTAAATTTCTCGAGTTCTCCTCGCTGCTTTGTAGTTTGTACTGCCTTCATACATCTCAATCAAAAGCAAACTGCCCCTCATCATCACGGTGTAGATGAATTTGTTCCGGCTTCTGTAGAGGTACAGTGAGTCCACGGTGAAATTAATGCCTTAATGTTCTTTCGTAGATCAAGAATTAAATTAGGAAATCGGTTCTCATCGACACCAGTACGAAACTTGGTGTAAAAAAGATAAAAACATTAAAAAGATTAGAAAAACATTAAGAAAGAAGTATGACAAGTACGCCATGACCAGGACAGAAGTACTTACATGAGGCCACATAATAAGAAATAAACACGGCATATATATATATATATATATATATATATATATATATATATATATATATATATATATATATATATATATATATATATATATATATATATATATATATATATATTATATATACATTTGTCACGTACACCGGAACATTTTTAAATTCCAAATATTAGGCGACAAATTTCGTTTGTTATCTAGTTAAGTACACCTCGGGAATAACTCACACCCAAAGGGAGTTATAAGTGTTATGTGCTTCATCACCAGTGGGATTCGAACTGCCGCCTGGTTAGGAAACAAACAAAGGCACTTTCGCCGTTTCCCAAACAGGCGGCAGTTCGAATCCGACTGTTGATGAAGTACTTATCACTTATAACTCACCCCGGGTGTAAGTTATTACCGAGCTA